>NC_056739.1:802145743-802365743 GCF_019279795.1 Protopterus annectens | reverse complement strand
ATCTGAAAAAATGGTTATTGTACTGGATAATGTGCTTGGCAAGGGCATTATCTTGTTTTTCTTTGCTAATGGCGTATTGATGTTCGTAAATTCGCTCACGTAATCTACGCTCAGTCTTTCCCACATAAAATCCTGCACATTTTTGACATTGAGCTAAGTATACAACCATCCTAGAATTGCAGGTACATCTACAGCGTAAATCAGATCTATGATTGTTAATTGTGAATCGATTAGATTCATAGATGTATCTACACTGGTTACAATTTTGGCATTTATACATCTCTGGTGTCCGTGTGGGAATACCATCAGGTTGTTCTAGCAAAGATTTCAAGTTTTTGCCTCTTCTGAAAGTAAATTCGGGTCTGTTGCCCACTTTACCAAACACTGCATGGTTACCACGGAAGACATTCCAGTTCTTAGTAATGATGTCCAATATAAGGTGGCTATTAACACAGTATGTTAAAATCAGTCTAGCATTAGTGTTAGTATCATGAGACAAGAGATCAACTTGTCTGGCTGACTCGGGTACATCCATATTGGCAGACTCCCTGTTTAAATCAATCTTGAGAATAGGTTGGTATATGCCGTTCAGTCTCTTATTCGTAACCTCTTTGACTAGGCTCTCAAGAAAGGGTTGGGGGTACCCTCTATGTAGGAACATATTGACTAGTAACTTACACTCATTATGAAAGTCTTCTTCAATGCTCACCATGCGAGCTGCTCTAACCAGCTGCCCCTTTACAACCGACCTTTTTTGGTAGTTCGGGTGGCAGCTGCTGAAATGTAGAAAGGAGTTGGAATGTGTAGGCTTTCTGTAAATGCTAGCTACATAATTATTCAGCTCCTCATTTTTCACTAACCATATATCCAAATATGCAATGGCATTCTCGCTGAAGTTAGAAGTAAAGGACAAAAAGTCTGTGGAGGAGTTGAAAAAGTCCAAAATCAACTTGCTGTCAGTTTCACCTCCCTCTAGCAAAATAAAAATATCACCAAGGTACCATGTATAGTACCTGATCTTGGGCATGAGTACTTGGTTGTTCAACACGTACTCCTTTTCCCAATAGGACATTACCATATTGGCTAGACTTGCCTCACAGGGTGAACCCATGGCAACCCCGGTTTTTTGTAGATAGAAATTCTCACCCAACATAAAATAGTTGTTAAATAAAATCATGTCCAGAAGTTCCATAACTAGTGAGATTTCATCTACTGGGGCGCCCTTGTTCTTAAGGGTAAAACCCACCCATTCAATTGCTACTTGTAGAGGAATACAGGTATATAAGTCTTTGACATCGATTGTCAAAAAATTATATTTTTTGTCGAATGTCAAATCACGTATTTTTTCCAGGAAGGACCATGAATCTTTGCAGATTTGTTCTTCCTGTTTCAGATATTTCTGTAAAATAGAATCTACAAGTTTAGCGCAAGAATATGTGGGGGATCCACGTCCATCAACTAGTGGACGCATAGGGGGGTTAAAGAGGTCTTTGTGTATCTTGGGGATCCCAAAAAGACAAGGGAACCTAGGATATGGAGTAGTGAGGTATTTGTACTGGTCCTGATCTAATCTACCCTCAAAAAACATTTCATCTAGGTTGTTTTTGATGTTATGATAAGCTTTATTTACTTCAGATCTAGAACTCAAAGTTCATCTAGGTTGTTTTTGATGTTATGATAAGCTTTATTTACTTCAGATCTAGAACTCAAAGTATACGCGTCATTTGAAAGTAGATCAAGCATTCTATCAAAGTAGTCAACATTGTCAAACACCACTACTCCCCCTCCTTTATCTGGTTTACAGACACGTAAACTATGCGCCTTAACAAAGTCAAGTAGTTCAAGTTCTTCCCTACATATATTAGCTGTTCTAATGTTAGATAAATACATGTTCTTCTGCCTTAAGTCTAGTTCACACATATTTTCGAAAGATTGAATTACAGGGTGCAGTGGGGGGTTAAAGGTACTAGGTACCCTGGTTGGATTATCATAAATATTATTGCTATTAGCATTGTTATCAAACAGCAAGTTGAAATTTAACTTACGGGTGAACAATTTGATGTCAATAATAGTCCCTACTATATCAAACCTTTGTTGGGGTACATATGTTTGCCCTTTAGATAAAAAATCTGCTAGATCACTCGGGATCATAACAGGGGAAAAATTATAAATGTTGAAATCCCCTATTTTGTTGGTGGTAATGACCGGTTTCACAACTTCATTAATAATAAAATCCAAGTGAGTGTCAGTGTTGTTGACTAAGTTAGTAGTGTCGGTGACGGGGGCAACAATATTCTCAGAACGTAAATAATCTATACATAAAGTGTTACTGTCAGCATTAGCAACAGTACTCCCATCATAGCAATTCTCCAAGGGAGGGCTCAAGTTGCTGACAGAAGTAAATATTACAGTCTCTGTTGGTTCAGTCTCTGATGATTCCCCTTGTTTTGCTGCTGGTAGTTGTTGCGTTGCTTTGGAATAGCCCCCAAACAATTGGCGTTGTGAAAAACCTGCTGTTGGCCAGTATACACTGATGTAATTGCTTTATTGGGTTGTTGCCTCCGGTTTTGCAACCTCTCACTTCTCCTGACTGCATGTTCAGTTTGGGAATCTACAAAGGAGTCCAAGTCTCTAATACCAGTGGTTGGAACGTCACTGACGAAATTCTGTCTTCCGTCATTGGCAACAAAAGAATTGTTAGTATTAGCCATAGGGTATTGCCAAGCTTGTGATAGTGCAGGAGGGGGGTAAGCAACCCCTTGTTCATAAGCCTTGCAGTCACGGTCCAGTTTTTTAACTTTGTTCAACTTGAGTTTGTTCAAATACTGGTCAATGCTATTAAAGCATCGACTGTAATCATATTTATACCTATTGAATTCATCATGCATTTTAATGGTATTGTCTAACTCGGTTATTTCTGTAATTAACTGGCCAACCCAAATAGAGTAATGCTTAATCATTAATGTTAACAAGTCAAAACCTTGCTGGTCAAATAACTTTAAAAGATCCTTGTGTAAATCTGAATTTGGAACCAACCCTGTTGGGTACTGGAAGTGCCTTAAACCTTTTGGTATCACTTTACAGTGAAGGCACTCCTTAAAGTACGATATTTCAAGCTGTAATTTTTTAAGCTTTAAGAGTAATTTGTCAAATAGTTTAAGTTTGACTGTAATAGAATTGTTTACCTCGTAGTGTTCTACTTGGTTACGATTCCGCGTGTTAGTTGCTCCATCCCCATGTCTAGAAAACACGAAATCTTCCGATAACCAGTTGCCACGTACAGGTATTCCGTTTAACAAATTAGAATCCATATGGTCATTAGAGTGTCCCATTTGCTGAGAAAGCAATGGGTAACGCTGAATGTCGTCACCTGAAACAGTTGCTCGTTGAATAACAATGGTTTCGGCACCTTCGTTGGAATTAGGTGTACTACTCCGTCCAGAACCAGAGGTGTTTCAGTAGTACTGCCTGGAGGAAGCAGAGCACTCGCTTCCTTACGTATATTCAATTGAGACGGTTGTATGTTAACATCACGCAATAATGAAATGCCCCCTGGCGTAGGGTCAGCTAGAGTGGTTCTTAGGTTGCTTGACAAAGGCAAAATCAAGTTTCTCATATCCTGTTGTTGTGAATCCAATTTATCTAACCTCGCACAAAGCGAGTCCATTCTTTGAAACAAGGAATCAAACAGGTTGTCCTGAGCTGCCATAGGAGTGGTAGCTGGTGCTGGCAGAGCACTATTGCAGCTCCTAAGTAATGCAGGTGTAGCGTTAGGAGAAAAACCATCACTGCTGGCGGATCCAGACGCCATAAACTACTTATGTAGAACAAAACACAAACCAAGTTAAAAAGGATCCAAATGCAGTAAGGTAATTCGGAAATAATCCACCAGTCTCAGGACAACACCAAGTTTAATTAAATGAAGCGCTTTTCGTCTGCTTACATAAGCAGACTTCTTCAGACATTACAAAACTGTGGCTTAAAACTTAAATAGTTACCAAGTACCTCGTTAATAATCAGTTGACCAATCAGTCTATTGGTTACATGAATTTAAATTTAAAGGCATAATCACATTACAACTTAAAAACACACAGTAAATATGAGTCATAAATAACTAAATAACCACTCTAAGCTAGAATATACAATAATGATTAAATATGTATAAATAAATGAAAATACACATTAAAAAGTATATGTATAAGAAATATATGTGAAGTAAAAATAAAAAATAATAAAATAAAATATAAAATATAATGTATCTAGACTGATACAAAATAATGTGATGTATTATCTAGACTGATTTCTCAATTTTAACAGACTGCTAATAGAGCAGCCATCATTCAACCCAGGTAATACATAAGCGTTAAGTCTAATCTGCCATCTTAATTCTGACGCCTCCAAAAACAAATGTAAAGGAGCCCCTCTCTTTTTGGGATCCCCAAGATACACAAAGACCTCTTTAACCCCCCTATGCGTCCACTAGTTGATGGACGTGGATCCCCCACATATTCTTGCGCTAAACTTGTAGATTCTATTTTACAGAAATATCTGAAACAGGAAGAACAAATCTGCAAAGATTCATGGTCCTTCCTGGAAAAAATACGTGATTTGACATTCGACAAAAAATATAATTTTTTGACAATCGATTTCAAAGACTTATATACCTGTATTCCTCTACAAGTAGCAATTGAATGGGTGGGTTTTACCCTTAAGAACAAGGGCGCCCCAGTAGATGAAATCTCACTAGTTATGGAACTTCTGGACATGATTTTATTTAACAACTATTTTATGTTGGGTGAGAATTTCTATCTACAAAAAACCGGGGTTGCCATGGGTTCACCCTGTGAGGCAAGTCTAGCCAATATGGCAATGTCCTATTGGGAAAAGGAGTACGTGTTGAACAACCAAGTACTCATGCCCAAGATCAGGTACTATACACGGTACCTTGATGATATTTTTATTTTGCTAGAGGGAGGTGAAACTGACAGCAAGTTGATTTTGGACTTTTTCAACTCCTCCACAGACTTTTTGTCCTTTACTTCTAACTTCAGCGAGAATGCCATTGCATATTTGGATATATGGTTAGTGAAAAATGAGGAGCTGAATAATTATGTAGCTAGCATTTACAGAAAGCCTACACATTCCAACTCCTTTCTACATTTCAGCAGCTGCCACCCGAACTACCAAAAAAGGTCGGTTGTAAAGGGGCAGCTGGTTAGAGCAGCTTGCATGGTGAGCATTGAAGAAGACTTTCATAATGAGTGTAAGCTACTAGTCAATATGTTCCTACATAGAGGGTACCCCCAACCCCTTCTTGAGAGCCTAGTCAAAGAGGTTACGAATAAGAGACTGAACGGCATATACCAACCTATTCTCAAGATTGATTTAAACAGGGAGTCTGCCAATATGGATGTACCCGAGTCAGCCAGACAAGTTGATCTCTTGTCTCATGATACTAACACTAATGCTAGACTGATTTTAACATACTGTGTTAATAGCCACCTTATATTGGACATCATTACTAAGAACTGGAATGTCTTCCGTGGTAACCATGCAGTGTTTGGTAAAGTGGGTAACAGACCCGAATTTACTTTCAGAAGAGGCAAAAACTTGAAATCTTTACTAGAACAACCTGATGGTATTCCCACAAGGACACCAGGGATGTATAAATGCCAAAATTGTAACCAGTGTAGATACATATATGAATCTAATCGATTCACAATTAACAATCATAGATTTGATTTACGCTGTAGATGTACCTGCAATTCTAGGATGGTTGTATACTTAGCTCAATGTCAAAAATGTGCAGGATTTTATGTGGGAAAGACTGAGCGTAGATTACGTGAGCGAATTTATGAACATCAATACGCCATTGGCAAAGAAAAACAAGATAATGCCCTTGCCAAGCACATTATCCAGTACAATGACCATTTTTTCAGATTTTTAGTGATTGACCAGATATCTGAAAACAAGAGAGGGGCTCCTTTACATTTGTTTTTGGAGGCGTCAGAATTAAGATGGCAGATTAGACTTAACGCTTATGTATTACCTGGGTTGAATGATGGCTGCTCTATTAGCAGTCTGTTAAAATTGAGAAATCAGTCTAGATAATACATTACATTATTTTGTATCAGTCTAGATACATTATATTTTATATTTTATTTTATTATTTTTTATTTTTACTTCACATATATTTCTTATACATATACTTTTTAATGTGTATTTTCTTATTTATTTATACATATTTAATCATTATTGTATATTCTAGCTTAGAGTGGTTATTTAGTTATTTATGACTCATATTTACTGTGTGTTTTTAAGTTGTAATGTGATTATGCCTTTAAATTTAAATTCATGTAACCAATAGACTGATTGGTCAACTGATTATTAACGAGTTACTTGGTAACTATTTAAGTTTTAAGCCACAGTTTTGTAATGTCTGAAGAAGTCTGCTTATGTAAGCAGATGAAAAGCGCTTCATTTAATTAAACTTGGTGTTGTCCTGAAACTGGTGGATTATTTCCGAATTACCTTACTGCATTTGGATCCTTTTTAACTTTCTTGATTTGTGTTTTGTTCTACATAAGTAACTTTCCCAATCCCCAGTGTAGTGCGATCTCCGATCAGAATGTTGACCTCATATTATGAAACACTAACATTCGCTAATTCAGATTCCAACATTTATAGATCAGCATTACTGAAACTGGAAAACACGCATTCGACCATCACATTTTCGCATAAGTGCCATTCCGATAGTAAATCCTTTATATATATATATATATATATATATATATATATATATGTATATGTATGTATATGTATATATGTATATATATATATATATATATATATATATATATATATATATATATATATATATATACATACACACAACACACATGGGGATACTTAATTTTGATTTTGTCGAAACTGTGTTTGGTTGACATCTGTTGAGTCAATGGGTGTACAAGTTCACACAGTTCTCAGGGTTGGGAAAAATGCCTTTCCCCAATGTGTGTGTGTGTGTGTGTGTGTGTGTGTGTGTGTGTGTGTGTGTGTGTGTGTGTGTGTGTGTGTGTGCGCGTGCGTGTATGTATCTCCTTATAAACTGCATCTGTTTATACATTTACAGTCATTCCATAATGTGCCATTGTCCATGTATGTTATACAGTCATTCAATAATGTGCATGTCTGTGTGTGTTATACAGTCATTCCATAATATGCCAGTGTCAATGTGTGTTATACAGTCATTCCATAATGTGCCATTGTCCATGTATGTTATACAGTCATTCAATAATGTGCATGTCTGTGTGTGTTATACAGTCATTCCATAATATGCCAGTGTCAATGTGTGTTATACAGTCATTCCATAATGTGCCAATGTCTGTATATGTTATACAGTCATTCCATAGTGTGCGAGTGCCTGCCTCCATTATACAGTCATTCCATAATGTGCTTATGTCTGTATATGTTATACACTCATTTCATAGTGTGCCAGTGCCTGTATATGTCATACAGTCATACAATAGTGTGCCAGTGTCTATGTGTGTTATACATTCATTCCATAATGTGTCAATGACTGTATATGTTATACTGTCATATGGGTCTATATTTAACTGTTGAATAACATTTTCATCGAATGGCTAAACATCGATCCCTAACCATCGAACGTTCATTCAACAAACGGGAAAGTAACTAGTTGGCCAACACTTCCCCATCTACCCTTTTCCCCACTGTAGTGCAGTCTCAGGGTATGTATGTATGTATATATATATATATATATATATATATATATATATATATATATATATATATATAGTTAGGGATGGGTAGGTTTGAAATGTTGCATTTTGTAATATGGGGAAGTGTTGGCTAACTTGATTACTTTCCCCTGGTGAATAAATTAACGTTTGCTGAATGACTGCTCGATGGTTAAGAGTTGATGTTTAGCTGTTCAATGGAAATGTTATTCAACAGTTAAACATAGACCCCAGTCATATAATAGTGTGTCTGTGTCTTATACAGTCATTCTATAATGTGCCAGAGACTGCATGTTATACAGTCATTCCATAATGTCCCAGTGTCTGTATAGGTTAGAGAGCCATTCCATAATGTCCCAGTGTCTGTATGTGTTTTACAGTCATTCCATAATGTGCCAATGTGTGTATAAGTTATACAATCATTCCATAATGTGCCAGTGTCTCTATATGTTATACAGTATTCTAGAATGTGCTGGTATCAGTCAATGTTATACAGTCATTCCATATTATGCTAGTGTGTTTGTCTCTGATTTTCCTTGTTAACTACTACACAACATCCCCTCTATTTATTTTGCTTGAGTTATGTATGACACACGTTACTGCCCACACCACACTCCTTAATGTATTTCTCACCATTTTACAGTATAATTCTAGTCACTACTCACTTACCCCTCACTGAAATGCAGAGATGGTTTCTGAACTGCCTTACTTTGTATTCCTCTGTCTGTGTTTCTCATTACTTTGTTCTTTCAAACCTTCTTTCACGTGTATCACATCACTGTCCTGTCAATGCCTGCCACAGCCTCTAGCAAGGATAGTCTAATGTTTTATGCATTTCATAGAAATGATTGCACAACCTTTCTTAGGAATGTGTTTTAATTTTACATTAACTGAAAAAAAAAATCTGCAGGGCACTCCCTATATTCTAAAGCAAACCTTTCAATATGCACACTTTGAAAATAGGAACAAAGGTCCCTGAAGCTGGGTGCTTCGAGCCAAAGTTTTGTACATTTAATTGGCATAAAATCTGAAAAGCATATAGCACATAACTCTTCCCCCTTCCATTTGGAAAGTGGGACACTCAGAAATATGTTTAAGAAGCGAGAGTGACAAAAATGGTGAAAAAAATCTAAGCACATTTACAGAGATGTAGTGTAAAGTATGTAGTTTTAATGAACTGCATTCAAAATTCTACCCAGAGCTGGCTTTAGGCACCAGCGAACCCTGCGGTCGCTGGGGGCCCCCAACCACAGCAAGTTATCTTATCCTAATGTTTTGTAACAGGTCTGTCAAACCAACAAAAGCTAGTACAGCATTCTTGTATACTTAATAAACCACATGGATAATAACTCTTATTTATATCCCCTTTAAAATTCAAAGATATTTCTGGTCGTATTAACAGTGTTTTGTCAACTAACAGGCATCAGAATTCCATTAAATATTTTACCAGTGACATAGTGCCCCTGGCCTAGTTAACCCCTGCTGTTGGACATTTTCTCCACTAAAGCTAACTACATAGCCAGCTTTAGGTCCCTGCTATACCCGTGGTTGCAGGGCCCCCCCCCTTAATCATCCTTGACTGTGTGGGGGCCCCACAAAAGCTGCTGCTGGTTGGTGAAAATGTGGAAGACAAAAATGTATTAATTTACTAATTATGCTCTTTAACCTGAACAGGGCTGTGATATGACCCTGTTAGGATGAAGCTGATAATGAACATGAGCAAGGTAAGCACTAGAGGTCAGCAGCCCGGAGTGACCTATGTCCGTGCAAAGTTTGGATTTTAAGAGGAGCTGATACTTCCAATCATCAAGGATGATTTTCTCTTTCAGGGAGTTTTATAAATACAAGCAGAACACCAGATACTATAACTCTCAATTTCTTTGCTTAAGAATTCAGTGCAGTCCCAAAAATAATAGAATAAAGGCTCAGAATCAGCACTGCATTTTAAATATTACTCTAATTTCCTTAAGAAATTAATAGAATAACACCTTTTGCATCAACACATATTTTTGGACAATAATTATAAAACTCAGATGTCTGAATTGATTGTCTGTAATCCTGAAGTATTTTCCAGCAAATCAAACTTTTTACGAAGAAGAAAGCAAAAGTATGAACACAATCAGGGAAGGTCTGAAATCAGGGCCAGTGACAGGTATGTGAAATCAGGGCCAGTGACAGGTATGTGAAATCAGGGCCAGTGACAGGTATGCATTACTCCTCAATTAGGGAAATAAGTGACTTACCCCTGCTGCTGTTTGATGACCGCTAAACAGCAGTTGCTGATCTGGTGTGGCAGTACCAGTGTTGTACAATGTATTGCTATTTGCTGAAATAAGTACAAAACTAGTACCACTATGGCTTATGCTTGTGTGTGTCTATCTGCGTATGTAAAAAATATCACTGATTTTTATATGTGCATGCAGCCAATAATGGCAGGACACAGACATTATTCTTCTGGGTATCAGTAAAAAATGTACCTAACAAGTAATTAAATTTCATAAGTAAGACATAAAATATATCACAGAACATTCAGTTTCCCCCATTCACCAGACTGTATAAATGGATATTGGGGGCTCCCTTAATCATCTTTGACTCTGTAGGGACCCCCACTAAAGCTGTTGCTGGTTGAAGAAAAATCAGGAGAAAAAAAATATCAATTTTCTGACTGAGCTGTTTAACTTGAAGAGTGCTGAGATATGACCATTTTAGGATAAAGCTGATAAAAGCCTTTGGTTTCAACCACAGACATTCTAAAACCAGGCCTGCACAAATGTGTGTGTACAGAAAGCTGCTGTACGTTATGGGGGGCTGGGGATTGTGTGGTTATTACAACTTTAATTTTCATTACAGTCAAACCTTAGAGGTGTGCACATGAAGTCACTTGTGTTTGAGCTGAGGACAGTGTGGTCATTGTTTATTTACTTTTCTCACAGACCTCAGAAGCTTGTGTAGGGGTGGTCTACTGTCTAGGACCAACAAAATAGAATATATTACTGAAATCATTCTCACAATCATACACCAGGCACATATACATGGGGCTGACTTTGAGGGTTACAGGTGAGGAAGCATGCTATGTATATCAGCTATCACTTGAAATATATGAGTAAGGCAATTTAAAGAAAAAAATAAGACTGAAATTCTTTTCTTTTTCGTGATTTTTCTTTAGGCCACCATTGGAGTAAAATGCTGAGAATATGCTCTAAAATGCATCGCAGACCATCTGTAACCCCACAGCTTCTTGGGCCCTTGGTTATTTGAGTTATTTCCTAAATGATTATTACTGGGCTGTCTTGTTCAGGAAAGAGTGTTGAAAGGATGCAAGGAAAACTAAAGTTGAACAGCAACAGTGAATTTCTTCCCTTAATCATAATTTTTGTTCATGCCATTACTAGATGAAATGGTTGTGTAAAAAGAAAAAAAAAACTTTAAAATGCACTTCAGAGCATATACAAAATTATGGCTTTTTGAAAAAGCTAAGAGTAAGGCAAAATGTGAGAAAAGGAAGAAAAAAGTAGAAATACCTCACAAAGAGGATTACTGGCCTCAAACAGATGCCCTACAGACCATCTCAAAAAACTACAGCTTTACTCCATCGCATATCGCCTACTCAGGGGCGATCTCTGCCTAACATACAAAGCTATGTCAAACCCAGAGCTGTTGGACATGCTCCACTTAAAGAAATCCCAATCCCTCCGAGCTACACGCTCTAGGGACCTAAACCTTGTCACCACAATAAACAGAACATGCTGGAGGGATAGATTCCTGTCCCAGAGACTTCCCATACTCTGGAACAGACTACCTATCTATGTCAAATAGAGCTCCTCATTAGCACTCTTCAAGAAAAATCTAGATGGTTGGATGGGAAATGGGAAATTCACCCCAGGGATCACTTCTGTAGCTCTGCTCGACATGGGCACAGGAAAATAATTTTCTTGGGTGGCGAAAGCCAGGGTACATTTTTTGGCTAGTATTGTATAGGCCCTAGGGCCAATAGCCTAGTATCTACCTATGAATTATGTCCATAGTATGGGAACCCAAAAAATGGGGGTGGGGTCAGAGGAGAGGACTGGGGGGGGTGGAGGCTGTTGAAATGGTAGGCCTAGTCATCAGTTCATTTAATTCCAGACCTGTACATAGAGTTATTGCAATGTATCATTGTTGCAGCTAAATACCAGTAACTGTAAGTGTCCCTTTGTTAGACAGATCAACATAGTGTGGTATATAGGCCTGTTGTAATGTAAGAGCTTGTAGCTACAAGTCTGTCTGTACGTACTACTCCTAAAACTTTGCAGCACAAACTAAAAGGTTTCTTAGGAGGGATGGCACTGACAGAATGATACTTATACTGGAAGTGCCTAGGGGGCCCCCAACTTGACATTTGCTGGGGGCCCCCAAAATGCTAAAACCGACCCTGATTCTACCACACATGGTAATTTATTTTCGCTTTATTTTGCTTTAAAAATGGAGATGTAAGCTGTGCATCTACTTTCTTTAAAACTATTATGACTGGTATTTTGCTCATGGACTATGGATTTCTGTGTACTAGATATTTTCAAAAATCACATGCGATGAGAGAGAAATTTGTGTGAATGGGGTAAATCAAGCCTGAAAATGGGGGCATCCTGTGCAGAGGTAAAGTAGGACTGAAAATAGGAACGCTTCTCTGAAGTCGGGATAATGGAGAGCTCTGTTCTAAAGCAGTAGCAAAATCCTGGAACTCATTCCTTATAATAATCAGGTAATCACTCAACCTCCACATGTTCAAAATGTTTTTAAAAGCATTCTTAATTCCTGGCTGTGCACATGCTCCACACTGGGTTAGTCCCATCATATAATCCGTAACCACAATTTTATTTTTCACCTCACTTTTTAGAAGACTTCCACACCCTTCATTTCATCCAGCTCTAATCATTTTTCATTTTTTCTGACCTACTGTTCCTCTCACTACCTTACTACCTTTCCATTCCACTATTAACTCCCTTGCTATGCTACCAAAGAATATATCCTTCAAATAGTCATTTGTATTTTGTAAATATCTCTGTCATTGAACATAATAAACTTACTTTCTATTCTCATGTATACACATATTCCTTTCTTTACTGTCCGATTTTCATTCTCTCATCACTGCTTCTCTTTTTATCCCTTTGAATTGGTGTATTTACTCTACTTGACTTTGCTTCCTGCTCTCTCCCTTCACCTCTGCTAATTTGAACACATTAAGTTTAGTACTGTGACTAGACTCTTTCGTTAGTTAGCCTCTATTATATTGTGTTATGCTATACTTGAAAATGGCAAGTTATACAGTTCTGTAAAATTATGTTGTACTTATAAAAGTAACAGTCCATATCAAATGTTTATATTTGCTATAATCTCCTGTTTTGCTTTCATGTCATATGTTGAAACTTTTCACCCCAGGCCACCACTGAAAATGTGTTATTAACCCCTTGGACTTTCCTGGTAAGTACATGTCAATAAATAAAGTACACTTCATACAGAAGCTGTAGGACTATGCGGCAACTAGGTGCAAGGTGTGCCATAATCGACAAGGCACTGAGACGGATTGTGTTATTACAAGTTTTTCTAGCTCTCCATGGATCTGTTACATGCACATGAGGAGTCTACTATTACATTTTATGTTCTGTTATGCTGTGAAAAGTCATAACATCTCATACTTGGGTTACGATTTTTAACAGCCAGCAGGCTTGAATCAGCCTTACTTTTTGTTTGGGGCAGTACTTTCACGTAAGCACTACAGATATGTCACTGAATGGCTCCATCTGTATGTTTGACAACAAGCATGTTATCCTTGTTTTGTGTGTTTAGCTGCCAGCATTGTTTATGTGAAGCTCGAATGCACATGGCTGGAACCAGAAAACATGTCTTCTGCACTTTCTTACCTCTAAACAGGCACTGTTTCATCAACATATTTGGTAAGGAAGAAATTTATACTTGCTGTGTTAACTTCACATAAAAATACATACACTTTGTTTTCACAAAAGGGTCACAGCCAAGTTTTGTTATTCCAGTTAGTCAAATTCAGGATGCAAATCACTATTAAATAAGTGATGTGCACAAAGACAGGCTTAGAAGGAAATAAAATAACAGCTCACCTTGGACTGGACTGAGTGAATAGTTAGATATTCTGCCAAATATTGTTAAGCTTCATATAATCAGCAGGACTTGAGCCCTTTTGAGCAGATTGTATAAGCCAGCAGTACTGCTCATCAGGACTTGCTGACTAGCCACATGTCCTGACAGACATCTGCTGACAAGCAGCTCATTAGAACCCATTGACGATGTACGTCTTGGTACTCATCAGACCCAAATGGATAGCATGAGAACATGCCACTCTGCATGCTTGAACATCATGTGGCTAGTCTTGTTTCTTTTCTGCACCTTTTTTCACCTCCAAGGTGCCTTCCAGTTCCGAGAGGGTGAGAAACAGATCTTTTTCATGTTTTACTGTTGCAGTCCTGACTTATGAGATTTTCTGCTTCAGAAGCCCTTGGTCAGCCTGATTACCAGAGTAAAAAAAAAAACTCTCATCCCTAGGCTGATAGATGCCCTACCATGACTTCAGTACAGTTGGGTATAAAGAGAGCCAGCCAACACCATGACATCAGTCTTTCTTGCCATCAAAGCCCAAAGCAGTTGTGAGTGCGTCGGTTGGTCTGCACGGGAGTGAGAAATCTTCTAAAGTTAAGTACCCCATTGCTAAACTCTTTTTCTTACCTGTGACTCATGTCAAATAAAGTTAACAACTGTCGCCACTGTGGTAAACAAATCCCACACAGAGAAATTTAACAACTGTCGCCACTGTGGTAAACAAATCCCACACAGAGAAATTCATACCTTGTGTGTCATTTGTTTAGGCCCAAACCATGATGTCCCTAATTGCCATCTGAATGCGTGTTTCAGTTCTAGGACTATAAGGCATAGGGCCGAAATCTTGTCTAAACACCTTAAACAGCAGTCTGCTTCCTCATCGCCTGATGGCATCCATCAGTCATCCCGAGGCTGAGTTCCCTAAGTGAAAGAAGGAAAAAGTCCCAAACCTAGAGCCTCTGATGACAACTTTTTCCATCCTCCAGTCCCCCAAGGCTCATTATCGTAGAGGAAGGCCAGGGTCCCTCAACTTCAACTCAGGCCTTGGCATTCAGTTTGTCTTTTTGTATGGGAGTCAACTCAGCAGACTTTGGCTTCTGGCAAACGATCTTCAACCGATGACATCCCTTCCGGACATCTGCCAACGTCAGCTATTTCTTTCAAAGAGACTGGTGTCAGAGTAGTGGACATGCACAGGCCCACGGTCAAAGTTACACCTAAGAAGAGCTCAACTTCAAGTCCTGTGCCTATGTCTACTGTTATCAGCAGGATTTCGTCAGGTTGGCCGAGGACTTTGTTTCTTTAGTCATAGGCAGACAACCCCCCCCCCTCCACTAAATCTTCACCAGGAAAAAGGAGGAGAGGCCCTATACCTGAGACCTTTTCTGTACCCCATGATTCAGATGAGGACTCTGCCCTTGAAACTGAACCCTTCCTTATCTCCTCTGACCATTCTGATTCAGAAGAGGTTTTACCTTCTGCTTCACCGCCTGAAGACATTACCTTTAGGGAGACATTGCATGCCATGAGATAGTTTTTCCAGTGGCAGGCACAGGAATACCCCCAATCTAAAAAGAGGGTCAGGAAGGTCCTTGATCTCCCACAGCACAAGCCCTTGGCTATCCCTCCAGATTTGGAAATGGTAGAAGATGTCTTCATGGAATCATCTCTCAACCCAGACTGTTTTCCTCCAGCCCCGTAAACCAGACAGGTTTAACAGGGTACTGGACTCACATAAATTCCTTTTTAAAAACCTCCTGGCCCCAAAGGAGTTAGGGCTAGTACTTCTAAAAAACCATTCCCTATGGACAAAGAAAGCAGGGCCCTTGATAGGTTTGGGAAGAAGATTTACACTTCCTCTACCCTGGCCATGAGAGCCCCCAGCTGCCAATTCCATACAATAAAATAGCAGCAGAATATTTTGGAAAAAATGAAGCAGAAGATATCCTCCCTGGAGGACAAGAACACATCCAAGAAATTGCTGGATCTCTGCCATTCCAGTTCCCAGGTCACTAGGCACTCCTTGCACTGGGGATATGAAGACCTAGAGGCATCTGTTGAGCTGCTGTCTCTCGCTTGGTCATCAGAAGGCATGCTTAGCTTAGGGAACAGACATTACCATTACATGTCAGATATAAACTACTAGATGCACCCCTGGATAAGGACTCCCTTTTTGGACCAAAGTCTGAGGCTGTGTTCAAAGATGGAGGATAAGCAAAATCAAACTGTCAAAGTCTTCCTCCAAGTCCAGCCACCTAGGTTCAGTAGAAATGTTCTTACTAAGCATTGGTCCTTTCCCTCCCAGTCAAAACCCAGTCAGAGGAAAACCCGAAGAGAAAGGCCTCAGACAGCAGCAACAATCTCAGAGGGCAAGGTAGTGGTCCTTAGGAACACCCAGGCTGGGGAGTTCTTGGCCACAGAGCTCAAACAAAGATCAGCACTGACTCTTTCCACCCCCCCCACCCCCACCCCCAACCCCTGACAAGATAGGAGGAAGACTTTTTCTTTTCAAGGAAAACTTAGTCCTCATCACCTCCGACAAGTGGGTTCTAGAAGTAATCTCAAATGGCTACAAGCTCACTTTCAAAGAACTATTAAGCTTGTCAGGCTACCTCGATGTGCCACAAAACCCAAGAGCAGAGCCCATTTCTCAGATTCACAACTAGTGCTCTCAGGGCTCTGTGGAACCAGCACTAGACCACCAAACAGGAAAAGGGTTTTACTCCAGGCTATTCCTGGTCCCCAGGAAAGAAGGGTCTTGGTTCCCAATCCTGGATCTGTCCATTCTTAATCAGTCCCTCGTGGTTCCAAAATTTAAAATGTTTACTCTTCAAAAGCTTCTTCCTATGATCACTCCTCAGGCACTAATTGTCACCTTAGACCTGAAAGTTGCCTACTTAAACATTCCTATAGAAGAGTCCTGCAGACGTTTTCTTCACTTCAGAGCAGGTACCACTCACTTTCAATTCTCTGCACTTCCCTTTGGCTTGTCTACTGCTCCCAGGGTCTTCACAAAATGTGTGGCCCCATGATTGCCTTGTGCAGAATGAGAGGAACCCAGATTTACCCGTATTTGGATGACTGCCTCATTCAAGCCACGAGTCAGTCAAAGCTCCTCAAGGATCTGGTCTTCATCCAGACCCTACTCTCTTCCCTAGGGTTCATCATAAACCTCAGCAAATCCAACACAAACCCTTCCACCAGGATAGTTTTCCTGGGGGCTGTGCTGGTTTCCTGCATCCAGAAGGCCTTCCTTCCCCCAGATAAGGCTTCCTTCTTAACCCAATACTTCCAGGACATTATGCAGAGGCAATGTCTTTCAGCCACCAAATTACTTAGAGCACTGGACTACATGGCATCTTGTATACTAATGATCCCTCTGGCCAAGCTACACATGAGGAAACTTTAGTGGTACCTCAGGAATCTGTGGTGCCAGCACTCACAGTCCCTGGAGATGGAAATCTAGCTAATTCATTGCCTCAGAGGAATTGGCATGACGGGCACAAGCATGTGTACAGATCCAGGGTCTCCCCTTCAGGTTCATCCCTCAGGGCTAAACCTTAACCACAGATGCATCAGACACAGCCTGGGGAACCCATTCCCAACACCTCCTATCCCAGGGCAAATGGGAAGAGCAGTTCAGGCACAAGCACATAAATTAGAAGGAATTGATGGCAGTACAGAAGGGCATGGTGCCCTTCAAGGATCACTGGAAACTAGGGGGTCCTACTTATCAAAACAAAGAACACAACAGTCATGTGGTACATAAACAAAGAAGGAGGCATCCATGCCTAGCTTCTTTACAAGCTGGCAATGCAGATCTGAGAGACAGCCGATGCCATGGGGTTGCAACTGCTGACTCAGTACCTACCTGTGGCTCAGAACACTCTAGCAGACTGCCTCAGCAGACATTTATTGGATCCCCACAAGTAGCAGCTGCATCAGGAAATATTTCTCAGCATAGTTCAGAAATAGGGATCCCCTGAAATAGATCTATTTGCCACTGACAGAAACACTCGGCTAAAAAGATTCTGTTCCAGGAGCAAAATTCACACAGCCTGGAGAACACATGCCTTCTCCTTCTTCCTCTGGAGCCTTTATGCATTTCCTCCCCTGCCTCTCCTTCCAAGGGTCTTGCTAAAAGCAGGGAATAAGGACCAAGAGTAATCCTGATAGCCCTAGACTGGCCCAGGCAGCACTGGTACCCCCTGCTACTGAGTTTGACTTAAGAAAAACCTTGGCAATTACCTCAGAGAGTGGATCTGCTGACTCAGGCAAAGGGAAAGTTTGTGCACTCCAACCTGCAGACTCTCAGACTCTAAGCCTGGATAAGTCATCAAAATTCTACCCTAAGCACTCTGCCAAGTTGAAAAGATTCTCTATTTGGTGTCAGCAGCAAGGCCTCGACCCTGTCTCAACCAACATTTCAGCCATTTTGAACTACCTGGCTATCTTGTTGGACAAAGACCTATCCTTTTCATCCATTTCAGCCCACATCCCAACTCTTCCTCCTATCTTTTCCCACCCCCTAATGAAACAGTTCCTTAGGAAAGTGCTCTATGTCAGACCTCCCAGGAGGCAGGCCACCCCTCCTTGGGACCTCAAATTTGTTCAAGAAAACTTGACCTTTACCCCCTCTGGACCAACTGCTTCCACTGATTTAAAATTCTTGACCTGGAAGACTGCCCTTTTACTGGCAATCACCTCAGCTAGAAGAGTCTCTGAGGTGCAAGCCCCCGTGGCAGTGGAACCCTTTCTTATAGTCCACACAGAGTATCAGTCAGAACTAATCCTTCCTGGGGTGGTCACAGACACGTCCCTGAACAAAGCCATACACTTGCCTACTTTCTTCCCTAAGCCACAGGGGGAAAGAATCCTTCACTCCTTGGATGTACACAGGCAACTTCACTACTACCTTGACAGGACTAAAGCTTTCAGAAAATCAGAACAACTGTTTGTTTCCTTTGCCTTTAGCTCTGAAGGAAAACTAGTATCCAAACAAATTGTCTCCAAGTGGATCTCCCACTGTATTTTGTTACACCCACCATGACAAAAAGCCTCCTGAATCTGTTAGGACCCACTCAACTAGGGTTGTTTCTACCTCCACTCCATTCCTGAGGGGAGTACCTACCAAAGACATTTTGGAAGCAGCTACCTTGTCATCAGTGCATACCTTTACCAAACACTGCAACCTGTCAGCCTTCTCCAAGTCCAGAACAGGATTTGCCACTGCTGTCTTTCAGGCCATCCTCTCTTCTCCTTAAGGCACCTACCACCCTAATCTCAGGTTTTGGGATCATCCCATAAGTCAGTACTGCAACAGTGAAACATGAAGAACATAATACTGTTCTGTACACTTACCATAAATGTAGATGCACAGGTGTATTTACTGCTGCAGTCTTCTTTCCCTCCCTCTATCCCCCCATTCTCCTTACAGTAACAGCTTATTTCTCTGTCTGCCTTTTCCAGAAGACCCTCTGCAGGGATGCCATACAGGCCTCCTTTCCTCTAACCTTGTCCCTTGCTTAATGTTCATCTTATCTTCTAGGGGTAAGAAAAAACTGATGTCATGATGTTGGCTGGCTCCCTTTATATCCAGTCGTACTGACGTCAGGGTAGGGCATCCACCAGCTCAGGGAGGAGTGGATTTTTTACTCTAGTAGTCGGGCTGACCAATGGCTTCTGAAGCAGGAAATCCCATAAGTCAGGACTGCAACAGTGAATACACTTGGACATCTACATTTTTGGTAAGTGTACACAACTGTACTTTCATCTCACCCAAGTACATCACATAATTATTTATTTTTTATTTTATATTTATTAACTGGTGGTGTCTGAGCTGAAAAGGCCCTTTTTCAGCAGAGACCCTGGAAGAAAAGTTCCACATAGAACAATTACATATACATTTAGATATTTAGACATGATCAGTATACACACAAATTACAAAAGACATGTTGTTACAGTGGTATGCAGCAAATCAACAGTTACAGTGGAGAGAACAAACAAGAAAATATTAATTTAAAAATAAAGGTAATTAATAGATTTGTGGTGTACAGCTGAAATTTGGAACATAGATAGAGTACAAACATAGTACACAGGTACAGTACATACATTGTACATTAGCCAGTGTTTGTGAGTAAGAGTGAAAACTATTATCAAGTGCTCTAGGTTTAGTATGTGTACCTTATCCACTTTCACTAGCCTGGGGAGCAATCATGGCAGTGCCAACTTTGCTTGAGATGTTGCCTAATGAGGTTTTTAAATGAGGTTTGGACGATGTGTTTTGTATGCTAGTGGGGAGAGAGTTCCATTTTTTAGCCACTGAACTATGATATAGTGCGTCTCCAAAGCTACTGTAGATGTTGGTGACTTCTAGTAGTAGTTTGCTTAATGATCTAAGAGGCCTTTTGGCTGAGGGATATTGTACTAGGTTTTTGAGGGCAGGACACTTATTGGAGAGGTAATAGATCGAATGACAGAGGCAGAGCTGATTGTAGGTTAGGAGGTTGGGCAGTTCAAGCCAGTGGAGCGGTCTCAAAGCAGTACAGTGATGAGTTCTATATGAGCAATCTGCAGCAAAGCGGGCAGTTCTGTTATAGCAGGCTTCCATTTTGCTTAGTTCAGTTTTGTTGAGATTAGTCAGAATGGGAGATGCATAGAGTAGGGTGGATATACGTTGGGAGCGAGTAGTGGCTGATCTTGTGTTGTTGGTAAGAAATGGTTTGATACGGTAGGGTGATCCCATTTTGGCATGTACTTTTTTAATAGTCAAGTTGAGATGACTATCAAATTTTAGGTGGGAGTCTATGGTTATTCCCAATAGCTTAGCCTGTGCCACTGGAGCGATTGGAGTAGCATTTGTGGAGTAGATAGTGAATGGACTGTTATCAGTGTTTTTGTTAGAACTGGTTATAATCATAAGCTGAGTTTTCTTTGGATTGAGGAGAAGTTGGGCTTTGGTAAAGTAGTTTTCAATGTCAGAGAATGCTAGTTGAGTTGTTTGTAGGAGGGTGGGAATGTTTTGTGTAGCACAGATTAAGGTAGTGTCATCTGCATACTGAATGATAGATGCATGCTGTGTGGAGGTATGGAGGTCATTTGTGAAGATTGTGAAAAGTAATGGTGCTAAGATAGAACCCTATGGGACTCCTATAGTTATAAGCAGCTGAGGAGAGAGAGAATTTCCCATTTCACAGCTTGGTACCTGTCAGTTAAGTAGCTTTGCAACCAGGTAAGAGTGGAATTTGATAAGTGATATTGGTTTAGTTTGTTTAGCAGGATTTCGTGTGAGACTGTGTCAAATGCTTTGGACATATCCAAAAAAAGAGTTGACACCTACAGGCCTTTGTTTAAGAGACTGTTTACTGTGTCTGTGAAGCAGAGGAGGGCTGTAGTGGTACTATGGGCAGGTCTGAAACCATGTTGAGTAGGTGACAGGATGTTGCTGTCTAGGAGATATTTTAGCACCATTTTTCTAGGATTCTGGCCAGGGGGGACAGTAAAGCAATGGGTCTGTAGTTATTAAGTTCAGTTGACGTCCCGCCTTTATGTATGGGTGTAACATAGGATATTTTCCAGAGTTTGGGCACATAGTTTTCAATAAATGATCTGTTTATGAGAGCATAGCAATATCATCTGCTGTGAGTTTCAAGAAATAGCCACAAAATAAACACACTCTTTCAACTTTCTTTTTAAATAGAATATTCCCCTTTTCCAATAACTTATTTACTACCAGTCTCCATAGGAAATCATAACACTCTCCAATCTTAGTACACCACGTTTTCCTTACTTTAATGGCTTTTATCACTTCTTCTAGTAAAAATTTCCCTTGGATTTATATAATAATATTGTTTCATTACATTATTATACCACATCCTTATTTCCTAACATCAACCTATTTTCCTGGGTTTAATCTTGAACCCCATATGAAAGAAAGCACTCATTTCACAATGTTTTCATGTTTTTCTGGGATCATATAAGCATTTGACATGTATGTTATTTTTCCCATTAAATCTGAATTTTCTAGGTAAACCTTCTTCTTGAATGTTAATCTATACGTCCTCCACATCAGAGATGTTTCTTTCATTAATTTTCACACCATTCCATTACATCATAACTACTTCATTTCCCCAAATTGTATCCTTAGTAAAGACCCTTCATTCATTGAAAAAAGCACCCACCCCAGTTTTCACAACCTCATCCAAACCCTGACTTTTATCTTCATTCAACTCATTCTCATTTCTTTAAATATCCATTCAGACAAACCACACTTCCTTCATCCATATTGTATTCTTGGCGACCACAACTGTATCATCTGCATATGTCAAAACTATTGGAATAGCTACTTTCTTTTTCATCACATATCTAGCATCCTACATTTTTATAAGCTACTTCACTATCACACTCATTATAATGCAAACAATATTCCACTCGTGGGACATCCTTGTCTTATACCACAATTCATGCATTCCTTTACTCAGCCACCCATTCACTAACACTCTCACTCTATTATTTTAATATGTTGACATACATGCACTCCTAATTCTATTACTTATTCCTTAAAACTCCATAACATCTCACAAAGCATCATGTCCTACTTTATCAAATGCCTTACTAATATCATCTACCATACGTTTCACATATTATCCACAATTTCTCGAATGACCAATAATAATTCCTGGCATTCCTTGTCTTTTATACCGTATATATTTTCTTCCATAATGGTTTTCATCTTTCCTTCCATTTTTCTATGTAATATTTTCATAAAGAATTATCATTGTTATTTTTTAATGTGATAGGTCTCATTTTTTATTTCATTCTTTTCATCTTTCTTTCCTATCAGTTTTAATGTCCTACTAGATTACTCTTCATAAATAACCCCTTCTTTCAACCATTCATTCATTTACAAAACACTCTCTTTGCCAATCTCTTAATTTGTTGAACACTCATACCCTGTACCGTATGAACCTGATGCTGAATCATTTACTTTACTAAATACTTCATTCAATTCACTAATAGTAATTTATTTTTCAAAATTTTCCTTAACTTGTTCCTGATTTTTTTTTCCTTTCCATTGTCTTATTTTCTTTATTTCTTTTTACTCTAATACATATTTCTACATGCTGTACTACAGTACTTGGAAATTGGTTTTGTGTTCTTATCAGCTGTCCTTTTACATTTTTCATTTCCCTCATTATAGTATCCTCTTTTACTATTTTACCAAAATATATAGACATCTCCTCCTTGTAAACAATATCTCTGCTTAAACAATAATGTCTTACTTTTCTCTATTTTTTAATAAATTTCCTTTTACAAATCATAATATTGTCTTATATTCATGTCTAAATTCTCCTGTACATGTCTGTACATGTGCAGTTCTTCACTGTCTCCATTTCTTTTAGATGGCACAGTGACACAGTGGATAGCGCTGTCACCCCACTCGGCTGGGGTGTCTTCTGTATGGAGTCTGCATGTCCTCCCTGTGTTTGTATGCATTTCCTCTGGGTGCTCCAGTTTCCTGCCATATTCCAAAGAAATGCAGTAAGTGGATTTGACACTTTAAATTGGCCATAGGTGTGAGTGTGTACATGAGTCTATGGTGTGGAAGAACTAAGACCACATGGCTAGCCACCCAGTGATGTAACATTGGCTGTAGATGATTGTCACTGGTGAAGTGACACCCCAACCCAATGTGCAAAAACAGGAAAAAGGGGTTGTGAATGGATGGATAGACGGGCGGATCCTGTCAAAGAAAAACTTTTTACACCTTTTTTTTTTTAATTCAATCCACCATTATGGCCATTTTTTTAATTCCTTCATTGCTGTATGATCCTTCCATAACTGCAATGCTTCCCAGTCTCCAAATTCATCCCATAATTTCTCATTTATTCTTTTTATTTCCTTTCCCATTCTAATATACTCCCTTTCTTCCATCACCTCCATCCATATTGCTAAATGATCCTAAAAACCTGTCTCTACTGTATCACTATCTGTTATACCCAAACCTTCTGACAGTAAAAAATAATCTATTTCAGACCCAATTGTCCTTCTTGCAAGTCATTGACTTTTATTCCACTCAGCTAACTTACCACATTTTATCACGCCTTGTATTTTTTAATATATTTTTCTTTCTGTTTACATTTTCCCCTTAAATCACAATTAATGCTGTCTGCAGTAATAACTTCTATGTTAACCATCATATAATATAATACTTGCTGAAACAGATTCTGTCTTTCCTTGCTATTTGTATATACATATAATGTTGTAATTCTATAAACATATTCTCTCCACCTAACATCCACAACAGTTAACCTTCCCATTTTTACTGTTACATCTAATATTTTTAGGGTTTTTTAACACAATACGGCCCCTCCAGAACAACATTCACTTCCTAAATTCCATATTATATTTCCACCCACAATTTTTCTGTTCGCAATCTTTTTTCACTTGTCAGGAATCTTACATTCTCTATAATAATAATAATAATAATATCTAAGGCACATTTTGCCCACTATTTTAGTATCCCTATCCTTCTTACAATATTAATAATACTATCTACATTTGCTAAAAGCACACTAAAATTATTAATTTTCCTTCTTTTTAAGTTTAAGGGAAGTATTTTAATGTATGACTATTCATTGATCCTCAGAATCAGATTTTTCACTGTTTTCATTAACTGAAACACATCTAAAACTACTCCTTATCTTTCTTTGTAATATGTGGTGATATATTTTCAAATCTTCTTTTCCTCACCTTTACCATACCACCTACTGAATTTATTTCCCTAACATGCTTTGTACTCCATTCACAAACATCTGGCTTATCATTTCTTCTTCATTTTCAATACTCTCAGTACAGTTATGTTCATCCTCCTAAAATATAACTTTTTTATCTCTCATTTTTTTCATCCTGTATTTCATTAACACATTTCCCTTACTTCCTCATTACTTTCAAACATTGTAATACTTTCTTTATCATCCTGCTCAACATTGTATTGCTTATTCTTTTTACATTCAACCAAAATGCTATTTACTTTTACATATTCTACATTCCTTTTTACACTTATTCATCATATGACCCCTTTCTTTGCATTGATTACATCTTATTTTGTTATACTTATTTATCAGATTATTGAAATCTCTACAAAAACATGTTTTCATCTGTCCCATATGTGTAATTATTTCTCTGTTACCATCTGCATATATAACACTTGGTAAATGCTTTATCATATCTCTTTTATATTTTAAAACATATACTTCCTACCCCCCGTTCCAAATACCCCTCTCATCTTTAACATTCACAGTATCAGAAACCAAATAACACAAATAAAAAACAATTGTTGTAACATATTTTAATTCACTTTTATCAGTGCAAAATTGAACAATTATTTTTTAATTGAGTTTCTTGCCCAGAAAATATAAATTAATTTCATGGCTAGCAGTCCTTTTTTACAATTAAACAAAAATATTTCCATTAAATCTTCAGTCTCAAATATTAAGTCACAAAATGTCTCTTTGCCCAGATAAATCAATGAAATAATGTGTTTTGCTTTAAAAACCAAAGGTAACACTAGATTATTCCACACAAAATATCTATGTATTATTTATTCTTTCTTATCAGAACAACAACCTTTTTTTTCTTTTTAATAGGATTCACGGTACCTTTTGTTCTTCCAGGTGCATCAGCATATACTTTTCCAGATTGCATGCTACCTGTTAACTTATGTCCATCCAACTCAACTCATTTCCTTTCCACCCAACTCACTGTCCATTCTGAAAGCCTTTTTCATCATATCTGACTACAAAATCTCAGACTATTCTCTGTTAAATAAACCAATCCATTTTTCATCAGGCAAACCTTCAGAAGCAAATTTCAATCACAGTAACGTCTTCAAAATCCTGAAGTTTCAAGTTAGCTACACATCAATTATTTGTGCTATCCATTCACTTTTCAGCAGTTTCCTGTCTGACTAACAGAAACACACTGCTATCCCCAACAAAACAACTCTCTCCTCTCTCTAATACTGCACAATTTCTTCAAGCTGTCTCCATGCCAGGAACATAAGCAGGAAGTGCAGCAGCATAAATTCCCCCTCTCACAATGAAAAGAGTGGGAAGGTCCTTTATTTACATACAAAAATAATACTTATTTACAAAATATTTACCGGTTTACAAATAGTGTACAAATATATAAATATACAAACTTGTTTACACATATTCATAAATTCCTTTACAATCATGCTAAATTTTTATCCCTATTAGACCCCCACTCCTTTTTCATAGACATCTGATTTTACTTATTGCTAAAATCCATTTACCGTTAAACATAATTTCATTTATTGTTTCATTCCATATAATCCTTATAACATAAAATAACTTTTTATCTATTCTTTTAACATATCTTTTACTTCTGCTCTTGTACTGTCCATATTTAATCATATCCATGTTTATTTTACCAACTTCTTTTATAAAAAAAATCTTCATTACATAGATTTCCTGATAACTTTTGTACTCTTTTACATTTCAAAAACATATGTCCTGTAGTTTCTTCTTCTTGACAATGTAAACATTTTCTATTACTTTTCTTTTTATATGGCATATTCCTTCTACTGGCAATATATATCTATTACAAGTCTCCACAAAAAATCTTGACATTCTACTGTCTTATGACACTATTTTCTTCTTATTTTTATAGCTTTAATTTTTTTCATCTATTAGATTTTTCCATAGTTTTACATAGTAATGCTTTATCATTACATTCTTATACCATACTTTTCATATGCAATCAATGCTTATTTTCCACAAAAATATTTTCCTTGGTAACATTTTATCTCTTTATATAATATTTTTCTCTTTTACTTTTTTACCATACTTATATTTATACAGGTTTACAACTAATCGTTCTTCTTTTTCATTTATCCACTTTAACACTTTGTACAAATTTAATGAAGCAGCATATACTTCTAGGTTAATGAACCCTAAACCTCTTTCTTCTTTAATTAATTGGTTGAATCTAGAACCCCATATAAATGAAAAAAATATCTGCAATAATTCCTTTTCAAATACTGTTGACAACATAAATACATTTGATAAGCATGTTGTTTTTCCCATTAGTATTGAATTTATCAAATAAGCATTTTTTTCTGAATGATAATTTATATGTTCTCCAGAAAAGACATTTGTTTTATTTTTTTCTATTGTTTTCTTTTTTCCATTTAATTCTATGCACATCTTTATTCCCAAATTTTATAATTAACACAGAAATTCCACTCGCTGTAAAATATATACCCCAATCTTTACTACATCACCTAAACCTTTACTGTTCTCTCTCTTTATTTAAAGCCATCCTTATCATCTCTCAAGACTCATTTGTACAAATTATGTCTTATTCAATTTTTTTCTTTTGAAATTATTATAATGTCATCTAGAAAAGAAATTGAATTCTTAACCCTTAAGATGTTATATACCCTGCCTCCTTCATTTTATAATCTATTTCACATGCTTTCACATTCATAACTAATGCAAAGAGTATAGAACTAATTGGACATCCCTGTCTGACACCACTCTTCATATGTACCTCTTGGCTTAACCAGCCATTTACAAGTATATTTACTGTATTATTACTTTACGCTGACATACATAATTTCCTAACTTTCTCACTTATATTATATTGTTTCATTATCACCAGTAAGATTGTGTCCAATTCTGATGTATTAAGGTCTCCTATCATGACTTTTACTTCTTCTTTTCTGTTCATAATATCATGCACAATTTCTCTAGCTATCATTAATAATTCTAGACAATTATCTTCCATAATATTTTCCATTTTAGTTTCAAATCTCTTTTTTGTTATTTTTCATAAAGATCTTAAAATCATTATTATTTAATACTATTGGTCTCCTGTTTTTAATTGTCTTCTATCTTCCTTCTTCCATTTGAATTTAAGTATTCCTCTTCTGAATTCGTCAAATAAAACCTCCATTTAGCCACTGATTCAAAATCTTTAAAAAATGTTGCCAAATCCCTTAAATTTTTTATACATTTCATACCCTATTCCATCTAGGCCTGCAGCTGAATCTGTATTTATATCTCCTAATACTTTACCTAGCTCATTTAAAGAAATCTGCACCATGTTTTTTCACTACCTTTCTTTCTTTAAACATTTATTGCACATGTTGTACTACACTATTCATAATCTTTTCCTGGTTTATTTTATTTCTACATTTACATTTTTTTATTTCCCTACACTACCATCATCCTTTACTAATATGCTTAATTAACTCAATAGTTCTGTTTTTCCTTGTAAAAAAACATATTTGCTTATATAACAATTCTTGTATTTTTTCATGATTTCTTTCATATAATTATTTTTCTTTGTCAAAGTACTTTCTATCATTATGTTCCAAATCTTCCATTGCATAACTGTATGTTCTTTTATATTTTTCTTTCTCTACTTTTCTCACATATTGCCACTGTAAAAAACATTTTTGTTATATTTTTCCTTAAATATCATCCGTTATTCAGACCAAGTTTTATAAAATGTTTTCATAGTGATATGATCTTTCTTTAACTGTATTACAATTCTCTTTCCTTCTTCATTCCACAATTTCCTATTTATCCTGTTTATTCCTTTGCCTATTTTATACATTCCTTGTTTTCCTTTATCACAAGCTATATTATAAAATTATCAGAAAATTATGTTTAAACTACCTCCCCTTCTATAACTAAATCTTCTGATACTATAAAATAATCTATTTTAGTTTTATACTTACCCCTTTTGTATGTCCATGAATTTTTGTCCCAAAGTTTTAACTTAACACATCTTATAACATCTTACATTTTTCTTATATAATTTCCTTTCTTTTTACACTTGTCTCTTAAATCACAGTTAAAGTCCTGTTGCTATAATATTCAGATTCATCATACATAGTCTAACATCTAATAAAATAAACTTTCCCATTCTTTACAATTAATATAAGTATGTAATGCTATAACTATATTTACTTGTTTTTTCCATTTTAAATCTACAATGGTTAATCTTCCTATTTTTGCAAAGCTTACATCTAATATCTTTACTGTGACCAGAGTTCCGCTGTGGCGACCCCTAACCGGGAAAAGCCGAAAGACACAAACATCTAATATCTTTACTGTATTACTACAGAATATGGTTATTCCAGAGCATCTCTTATTTCCATAATTCCAGATTATCTTTCTCTCCATAGTTTCTCTGTTTGTAATCCTTCTTCATTTGTTAAAAATCTTGTCTTCTAAAGTAATTTCATCTACATCACCTGTATTACACCAGCCCAAAATTCCTATTCTTTCTTATTCTATTCTTAATACTCTTCAAATTTACAGAAAACACTCAAAATGTTTAATTTTCCCTTTTCCTTAGATTCATAAGTTCTTAGCTAATTACAAGGCTGTTTTCTTAATAGGCCATTCTAAACGTAACCAGTGTCCTTCCCAAAGGAGAAATGCAAACACTGTACTTTGTGTCTGTCTGTCAAATACCCTAACCATTATACCAAACCCCATCTAACTATAAATATTCTTTTTCAGCCATTGTCTTTCTTTTTTTTTCTTTTGTGCCTATCCCTTTGAATTTTCTTTTTCTGTATTCTGCCTTTTTCTTTTCTTTCTTTTACTACCTCCCAGTTTATGTCCTCTTCATCACTTATTTCAGAACCTTCTTCTGTATCCTCTTTATTATTATTTTCTCATCTAATTTTTCTTTTATTTCTATTACTTTGAATATTTATACCCTTTGTTCATTTTCTTCTTTCTGCTTCTTTTACCATACTCTTATTTTCATTTTTGCAGTCAATCAGTAAATGTCTAATTTTTTTACATTTATAACATTTCATTTTACACTTTTGCATCATATCACATTTCCCCACAAATGTAACATTTTCTTTTGTCACAGTTACTTATCAAATGTCCTTCTTTTCCCCAAAAATGTGTTTTCATTTGTCCCCAGTATTTTACAACACCCCTATTCCCTTCCACATTAATCATGCTTGATATATGCATAATTTAACACAATATTACAATCCCAGCTACCAGTCTATAAACCCCCTTTTTCATAAATGTTTGCAATGTCCAGTACTTCTGTACATAAAGTTGTCAAATGTCCTTTCAAAGTCTCTCCTTCTACCTCTGTTTGAAGCAACAGAGACAAAAGGTAAACTTGTGGAACATAAAGTATGTTAGCTCCCAGAAGGAGAAGCCGGAATGTTCTTAAAGAAAGTTTTATTATTCACAAATAAATAGAGTAATAAGCTCTTTCATTCATGTAACAATAATGAACTTCTTCAGATAAAATGAACACAAAAACAAGTTGTAAATAAGGCCCAAAGCAGTAATCTGATCAAAGGATGATGTCATTAAACCCTCCCATTTATATTTTTTAAAGTTCCAAAGTGCTATTTAAAATGCCATTCAAATTGTATAAATAAAGTTATCTGAAAATGTAAACATATTCATTCATTAAAACCTTAAAATGTACTGAATAAAAAATGAACTTATTAAAAATAATAGAACAAGAAGCAGAAAAAGTAATAAAAATTAAAGTACAAATTTTCTTTAGGATGTTAACATATACACAAACCTACATGGAAATATTAATAACAGTGCTTTATCTAGTTAAAGCTTTATGCTTTAAAATACAGCTGATCAAGCAGTAGTCATTCACGCCCAGCCAGTTGCAAGCATTCAAAAATAATTGCCAAAATAATTCTTTTTTCCTGTAACACCAATGTCTAGAGTCCCTCTCTTCCTGATATTGACCTTTTCTATAACCAAGTATTTGAAATGGTGGTTAGGGTATATGTGAGCATGTTTTGCTAAAGTATTATTCAGATGTATGTTCATAAATCCGGTCCCATAATCTATGTTCCATTTTGCCTAAATAAAAACACGGGCAGGACTGGCATAATCCTACATATACAACTCCTTTGGATTCACAGTTGTATCTACCCTTTATCCGATGCTCCTTACCACAGAAACTGAAAGAGTCACCAGTTTTAATATATTTTCAATATGGCCAGTGCCCACATTTTTTCATAGGGGGGCTAAGGTTGTTATTATGTGCATTGGTAGTATTCTTGCTTGTTATATTCTCTAAGGTAGTTTTAAAGTTCCAGCTCCTACAGTATACCATAGTGGGTCTTTCACCCACTTTATTTTTAACTAGAATGTTGTCATACATAATCACCCAACTTTTGTTCAAAATCCACTTAAGTGTTTTAGAATCACTGCTGGAAAACATGTAATAAAACTTTTAGTTGGGATAAAGTTATACTGTGTTCCATCTAAACTGGAAAATTGTGAATGAGATGTAAGCCCTACAGATGAAGTATTTAAAATAGATTTACTGTATACTTAGTAGTAAAGGTGCAGCTGGTGAGTACAGTAAAGATAGTTACTTTAGATTCACTGTCTGAAGAAGAGTGTAATAATTTGGTGGGGATATTTGGTACAAGAGGATATCCCAAACCTCTTCTTCAGGAATTAGTAGTGGAGGTACGAACAGGAGAAATCCAAGCTTTGCCATTACAATGGACCACTGGTCATTGTACCTCTGCCATTCTTACCCAGAAACTTCAAATATTCAGGAAAGTCAGCACTGCACATGTATGTTCTTGCACACTGCTACTGGCTACGTGCTGCATCTGTCTCCCCATGCATGTACATGTAAGAAAACACCAAATGCCTGATTCATCACTGCACATCCCTGGAACCACATAGGAATGCCATCTTTGACATGTCAAAAATACATTCATACCTAAGTTATCAGTGTTGCAAAAACATGTGATGCCTGTACACCATGAAGCAGGGAAGTATGTTTGTTGCTGAGAACATTAGTCACAAATCTATATGTGTATAGGACTGAAAAAGTAATCTAGCCAGTGTTTGAGGGAAAAAACACTCAGAATGCAATTTTTTTATGTGAAGTATATTTACGTTGATATAGAAAAGTAATAAATTGTTTGGCTGGGTTGGTTCTTAGAAGGAACTCAATTTGTCTGCATTAGAACACATTGGACAAAGCAGTGTTTCATCTTTTAAGATGAATGTACCATAAGGTTTTACCAAATAAATCATTATTTCTGCAGTATAAGTCAATCAGTTAATGCAACACATCCCCTTACCTTTGACATATTTTCTAGAGACTTTTGTTAGTTACTTAATGCTATTACTTTATTGGCTAGGCTTAATGTTCTACATACAGGATGCAATTATTGTTTAGTAAGCCAGAATCTAAGTGCAAGAAAGTGTTTCAAGCTATAAAGTCACAATGAAAATTCTTAGCTGACCTGCATAAGTGTGATACTGTAACTTTTTCGCCAACTCAGGATTGCTGAGGGAAACCACAAGGATACTTCATAATGCATTCATTTAAACAAAATGTATACATTAACAATTACTTGAAAACAAGAAGTGAAAACCAAGTTCACTGCTGTTAGACATTTTACTTTTCACAGTCAGAGTTGCCAAACTCGGAACAGTTATTTTAAGTGGAAATTTTCTTACAATTTATCTTGTTAGTCACATTTAAAGCTGTAAATATGAACTGAGCATGCAAATGTTATTGTGAGATAAATTAACAGATGTAATAGATAAGCAATTAAGTCACAGAAGAATTAAAAACATTGCTGTGAGGTGGGGCATGCCTAGAGGTGTCACTAGAACCATGGCAGGATAGTTGCTTGTTTATTTTTCTGTTGGTTAATTTACATATGAATGCTAGCTTTGCTGTTTAACTCCTGTGTTCATGTTTGGGAAGTTTTTTCCCTCTGTTTATAGGATCATGATTTACACCAGGTAAAAATATCATGCTAGACAGAAATGTGATCAATGTTCGACCTCCTGAAGCCTCCATAACAAGCAATGTTAATTAGACACCAAGTCTATTTGTCATTTGTTGCTGCTCTGAAGGAAATTAGCCATAAATTATGTGCTCTGCTTGTTTATACCCACATAAGCAAAAAATATGTATTAGTTCTTAAAAGAGAGAGATTAAGGTAAATAAATGGGCTATTGAACACAGTGGCGGCTGGTGACTTCAAATCAAAGGGGGGGCTGCAGGAGACAGCTGAGTGGGTGGGGTCAATGGGAAGGGGTGTGACCAACTAGAAAGGGGAGGAGCTATGCTCAAAACCACAAAAACTAACTAAATTCACTGCAGTGGGTGCCAAACTGTCATTATGAGAGTCCAGTCAAGACAAAATGAAGTGTAGAAGAATAAAAATATTTCAATGCATTGGCTGCATGACAGCTTACTTAATATCTAGATGGAAACAAAAAGGTTGTGAGGCATGAAAAAATAAATTACTTTTTTAAATGCATTAATGGAATGCCAGTCAAAATCAAGTACAAGAAAAATAAGCAGCACTCAACTCAAACCACTTCTTGCACTGCAATTCTAATTATAATTTATATTCAGCTTTATTAAAGTACCAAGTAACATGCTGAAAGTAGAAATCTCTGATGTCCCCACTTGTAAACATGTTCCTTATCCAAGAAGAGACCTGCTGCTTGACAACTATCTACTTGTTTCATGGGGAAAACATGATCAAAGTAAAAAATGAAAAGCAAACAAGAAATAAGCTCAAGATACACTGCTTAAAAGGATTACTGTACAGGTTATGGACAACATGATTGGCACTCAGTTTAGTTTATGGGTAAAGCCTGCAGAGATGACTGGAAGTCTCTAAGTGTAATGAGCTTCTTAAACTAAATGTAATTCTGTCCTTTATTACAAATACTGTCATATGCATTTCAATACCCAAGGCTTATACATTATCTAGTTAAGTATTCTCTACATGGCAACAGCAGAAAGGCTTTCAGTGTTGGCAATTCTTTAACAGTATGCTTATTAAAGCTTAGTTGCATCTTACAATCTCAACCAAGTATACCTGATGGTCATTAAAGTATTGCTACTTAAACACAGAGCAACAGGCACTTTGAGTAATAAGCATAAATCAACAGTTCAAAAAAAATATAACAGAAACCAGACCATTCTGCAAAAATCAAGGACAGATGAAAAGCCACTCTAGTACTTGTGTCTACCTTGGATGGGGGTGGGATACTCTGCACATTTACACTGCATAACTACTCCTTGCCTTGCTTCAACACATCCAGAGTCACTACATGGGGGAGTGGGGTGCAACAAGTATGTCACAATTTGAAATGTCTCTGGCTGACTGTGATGACCCTGACACATTTGTCATACCTCTCAACCTCAGAGCAAGAAATCTGGACAAAGCCATACAAAGTGGGACAAAGGCCCAAAAATAAGGACAATTTTAAAATATTGCTCTTATAAACTTAGAAAGATAATAGAATAGGCCTTGCATTAGTATGAATTTTCTGAATGGTATGAAATCTGAAACTCAAATGCCTGTCATTATTTTCTAACGTCAGTCTTTAATGATTTGTCACTTATTTGCCAAAAAAAAAAAAAAACACTTTTATGAAAATGGACCAAAAATGTGATGTAAAAATATAAAATAGCAACACAATACAGCTGGGAACCTGTCAAAGAAGGGACACTTTAAATATTAGTACTGCTAACTTGAGTAGCTGACAAAATAAAAAATCTACATGCATTTCTGAAATAAAAGTAATCTATAACTCTAATTATTACAGTTATTTCTTAATTGTAAACCCCTCCATGTTTTCTTCCAAAATTGCTATTTTGCAGAGGGATTATTATATGAGCCAAAATCAGAGACAGTTGAGAGGTTTGGCTATGCCTAATTCTATAAAGCAATTTATTTGCATGTACCTCTCAACCTGTTAATGCAATAAATCTGGACAAGGCCAAATATATTGGGGGAACATATAAACAGTACTAAAAATTGCTCTTGTATAAACTGAGACAGTTGATAGAACAGGTCTTACTTCAGCATGCATTTTTTCTGAAGGTTATGAAGTCTGAAACTCAGTGTCATTATTTAGTGACTTAATTCCTACATTTGCCAGAAAACCACAAATTTTATGAGGAACAAACCAAAAATAAGAAGCAAAAATCTATTCATTCTATGAAAATCTGGACAGTTGGGAGGTATAATTCAGCTGGGACTGTCTAAGTTTGCCGCCCTTCCCCCTCACAAAATAATGGTCGAATGGAGCCTCCCCCTGCAGCCATTCCAATGATCCATTACTTGGCTATTTCACTCCATTTACCATAAACATTAATGTGCATACTTATTTACTTCTGTGATGATTTGGACTTCATTTAAAAGTTTTATTTTGCATTTTACAGCACAAACACTAAGACATCTGCTAAACAAACTTAGCATTAAAACTCCTCTGCCCTTAAAACTCACATTCATTGAAACAGCATTGAAACCCACATTCAAAGAAAATACATTTTACCAGTGGCAGATAAAAATTAATTCTGTGCCGTTTTCAAGTCATAGGCCCCTTGCATATGAAACATACATGTGTTCTTTGATACACCTTCCTAGTGTTTTGAACATTTTTCCAGTAAACAATGAAACAAAACGCATGCACCAATAATGACAAAACTGCCCAAGATGGTGGCTGTAACTTGGAAAAAGAGAGAGCTTCATCCAATGGCTTAACTTTCAGTTTGCTACATTCTTGCACAATGCCTGCAGTATTATCAGGGCAGTGACTATCTACTTTTGGTCTCTTTGTTATCCTCATGTATGAACAAGTTCCCTAGATAAAGGAACTTGCAGTAGCTACTTCCCTCATACCAGCAGAAAGCAATTTCGCCTTTTCCAGGAGAGAATTATGACTTGAGATGTTGAGGGTCAGAGTTCAATGTTACCCATCTCATATATTGTAGGGATCCACACACGTGCATACTAGATATCACAGTCACTTGAGGCTGCTCTGGAAAATAATGAACAGAAACAGAGACATGAGGCACCATTGGTGGAGTCACATGCCCAGAATGAATATGTTTGATAAACAAACCAAGAACGTGAGCAGAGCTCTTACCCAACATATATACAGACTGAATGGAACACTGCAGAGGTCCTGACTCCTAAAACACAATTTTGTTGTGTCATCATGCACAAAACATTCATGACTGTACAGAGCCCTACATCTTTTGCAGATCTTCATTTAGACCAAGTGATAAACTCCCACAGGTGCATCAATATGAGCTTTCTGTGAGACATTACAATTTACAAGCTACTTTAAGTACTGATGTGTTCCTTGACAAGTGATAAAATAAATTACTAATACTAGTGTATTTGAAGGTAGGAATTCAGAACATTAAAGGGTGCTAGTATTACTTTAAAAAGATCACCCCTGTGAGCAGACTATTTAAGTGTATCCTCAGTGATATTACAAGTAATTTTTTCTTTTACTGAAGCACTGTTGTGTTTCTTGACAAGTGAGACACCATTATTAGTGTTTTATTTTACTTCTATTTTTTGTGTGTTGGCAGGAGTTAGTCACCTATAAGGGGGATGACCCCCACATGTGTTACTTTAAAAACATTGCTTCTTTGAGTGGATGCAAGCAAACGTGGTGGAGCACTTTGCATGCAACAGAAGGAGTGAAATAGTGTAGAGATTTATCTTTGCTTTTCTTAATCAATCTATATTAAACTCTTACTATGGACCTTTTAGCCCATACTTTGATTTTCTCTGTCATAGTCTGTCTCTGTCTAGTGAGACTTTTGCAAACATGGATAGCACCCTATGCCAAAGATGAAGAAATTTGGTTTATTTAGTTTCTGAAATTAATAATATTCTGAAAGAATTAAGTGCTGGAGTTAATATCAAAGAAAATCAAGAGATAGAGAGGCTGTTTTTCAACAAACCAAAGCAGCAAGTTGTAGCTCAATCTGTTTAATTTATAAAATGATGAATCAGACCAATAATAGTTATACAACAAATGACTTATTATAACTTACATTTATGACCAGCTCAATTTTACTTTGGCTTGCAATGTCAATCAAGCTACTCAATACAAGTCATTAGAACATTTTGTGAATGCAGTATGCTGTAAACACTTTGTTGTCAGCAAGAATACAAAACATTGCAGAAAAGGCAAAATAGTCAAAGTACTGTTCGCTCAGCTAGGAAAAGAAAACTGAAATAGAGGGTAGTAGTCTATGCATTGATCTTCAATAAGTCAGTCAATATGTCCATCTGCAGTGTGCTGAAGTACTAAAGATGTGCATGCAGTGGCACAGCTGTCGACAGACATCATTCATGGTCTAAGCACTGTCTGGCTGTACCATCAGTCATGCATGCCAAGGTTATCCCATGGCTGTAACAAGGCTCAGGAACTTATCACAGTACTTGTTATACTGCACATACCATGTGCAATTTATTGTACATGTTATGCAGTACATGTCATGGGCTTATTTAGGAACATTCAAATCAGTCGTATATTTTTAAAAGCACCAGGCCATTTTAATAAAATTGTATTTCTTAAATGAAGTAGATTTACCATGTTGTTCATCAGTGTAATTTTAACTATTTTCACTTTCAGAAAGTGAGAGAAACCATTACCCCTTAAACAGACAACATATTTCACACAGTGTCTGCAAAAGTCCCTCAACCAGGAACAGCAAAATGATTGAGGTACTATGATAGCTCCATCAATTTAAAGCACACTCAACATCAGCTCTACACATAAGGAATGTTAAGCACTAAATACTACACAAGAATAAACCTAGGAAATAGTAATACTCTTCTTATCTATTTAACACTGGTGTTTTCAGACTGCTGTCTTTTCTCCTTGCACTTCTGTCCAGAATCCCTCTCATTAATTGAAAACATAAGTTGCTTCTTAAAACTGTGCTGATCTTTATAAATTCAAACTGTTGTGCCCACCAAAACAAGTCAGCAATTCCTAGCAAGAAAATGTTGAACAGATACGTAGGGGAGCCTTCATGAAAATGTAAATATTCAAGTGCTATACAAATTCCGGAAGTTACTGATTGAACCATGTCCTCCCATGTTTCAGTTTAGAGTTGTGTCAGAGTTAAAATGCAAGTCATTTAAATTTGTTAATCTGGCACACACATGCTTACCAGCATGCACAGGCTTTCCTATAATGTAATAAACAATATTAAAGTGAATCACAATTAAAAAAAAAACATTTGCAAAACAGTTCTCAGTATCTTCTTGTGATTATAAGGCATGTAAACTTCTGTCATACAGGCTACGACATGTACTAGAAAACTTCAACAAACTTGTGGAATTTTCCTGAATTAGTATCTGCACTGATGATATCATAGTAGCAGCAGTCACGCACACACACACCCTACCCGGCACTCCAGCGACCGACCAGCAAACACACCCTACCCGGCACTCCAGCGACTGACCAGCAAACACACCCTACCCGGCACTCCAGCGACCGACCAGCAAACACACCCTACCCGGCACTCCAGCAACCGAACAGCAAACACACTATACCCGGCACTCCAGCAACCGACCAGCAAACACACCCTACCCGGCACTCCAGCAACCGACCAGCAAACACACCCTACCTGGCACTCCAGCAACCGACCAGCAAACACACCCTACCCGGCACTACAGCGACCGAACAAACACCTGGTGCCTTTGTCCCGAAGCCTGTGCAATCGACCGAACACCTACCCGGTAATCCAGCAAGCCCACAAACTCCAACGACCGAATGAACACCAAGCCCACAATCCAAACACCTACCTGAAGCCCACGCAGTCACACACTGATAGTCCCGTGAGAGCAGTTCAGTCCTCCTCATTGCCTCTGACTGCGGCTGAAGCAGTCCGGAGCTCCTCTAGTCTGTGCGGTTGTTACCGCACAGATTTCTGTTATTTCACAGCAATGATTGCTGGGTACCTCTTAATCCTTATCCGGACTGCCGATAAAGGCAGTCTGAGTTCAAAATAATTTTTTGCTTTGCAGATTTTTTTTTTCTTCTGTTTTTTCTAGGTGGGAGGGCTGCAGTCCGGCAGTCCGATAGGGCGAGCCGCCCCTGATTGAACACCTGAATTCTCCAGCAGACTTTGGTCAAAAGTACAATGGCTTTCAGGAACTGGGCAGACATTTTGGACAACTTTTTGTGGTCTGGTAATGTAAACAATACAATGATACAATATGGCTCTGATAGAAAAGTGCAGATATATGAGGGTATTTTCTGTAATAGTAGATCCTTGATAAAGAATCTGTTCTAGCAGCATTCTAAGTGTTCTTCTTGATGATGTTAGATGTGCACCTATTTGTTTTTCAATTTCTGAAATACATCTGCTCAAGGTTAATACGCGTCTTAACTTGTGGTTTTATTAATGGCTATGTAAGGCACGGCTAGGTCCCTTGTTAAGTCCTTGTGGCAAGAAACTCTAAAGTGAAAACATACAATAACAAAACAATAGTGCATATAATAATAACTGTAACACAAAGCATTCCATACTGGTGCACAAATATTAAATCAGTGACTATGAGTCATACACAAGTTGCCTAGTACACAAAACCACACAGGGAGGCTTGCTTTCTAGATATATCTGCCCCTTTTCATTGTCAGTATGTTGCCTAGCAATGCAGTCTGCACTAATAGGCAGTGACTTCCCTGGTGCCTCATTTAAATATGATAATTAGGGGTAGAACTTATGATAATGAAGCCTATAAAGAGCCCTGTGCACTGCTCACTTTGGAGACTTGACCCCGAAGAGCAGTGTATAAAATATGTATCAACATTATGAGACATAGGTGTGCAGCTATACATTTCAGTGGTGGTGGATGGGGGAGGGAAATCTGTGCAGGTGAAACTAGGCACCAGATTGCAAATACAATTCTTCCTGGATATGACTCTTGTCAAGTATTCAAAACAGATGTTAGATAAATTAAAAATTATAAGATGACACAGTGCAATGGCACCTAAAGACATGCATGTAGGTATATTTTTATGGGTTTTTGTATTATTTTTTTATTAAGTTTTAGTTGTATGTTAATTATTACTCTGATGCAATCTTATCTCTCAACCTCTTAGCACAAACAAAATCTGGACAAAGCGGAGAAAGCCTCCCCAAAAATAGGGACAAATTTTAAATATTGCTCTCATAAGTTTAGAAAGTTGTTAAAATGCAAGGTATTATGTTATCGTGCATTTTTTCTGAGGATATGAAGTCTGAAACTCAAATGCCTTTCATTAATTTACTGAATTCAGTCTTCAATGATATGCCACAGAAATCCAGAAAAACACACATTTTATGAGGAACAGACCAAAAATATGAGGCAAAAACCTGGACATTCTGTGAAAATATGGATAGTCGAGAGATATGGATGCTAGTTACACAATGTGATTTGTTTCTGTGAAGGTTTTGAGCTAACAGCATTGAAATTGCTCTGAAAAGTGAAGTACTGTGGTTAAAAGTGTTAAAAATGGCAAAGGTTCTAAATATGAAAGGGAAAATTCACATCTGTGGTTGACTGATTAAAAAAGAGCGAGAAAAAAAGGCAGTAAGTTTGGGAGGGAGTACAAGGGGCTTGAAACAAAAAAAAATAGCTAATGTTGCTTGCAAAATCAAGAAACAAAAAATAAAACTTTGTGTTGCTGCTATCAAAATTAAAAACATAATTTAAAACATCCACTAACAATTGTTTCAAGAACTACTCAAAGAAAACTTATGTCCATGGTGACAAGGCACTGAAGGAAAAGGAAAGGCATGAGGATATTAAACTAATATACAGCAAGAAGTGGCGTCCATAGCTGTAATACAAAATCACTGCAGAATGCATGCACCCTTAATTATATTTTAGAGCCAAACAAATTATAAAAGCATACTAAATATTTGGGTCTATATTAAAATGACGAAACCTCACAACCTCGAATGCCAGAACATCGACACATAAATGTCGGAAGTACAACAAGAGCGAAGGACGTAAACAGCAAAAATTACAATTGAATGATATAAAGATATTACTTCTGCAACATATGTGTGTGTGTTTTCATCAGCAGGAGAAGGAACAGAGTGTAGAACTGTGAACATACCTTCTTTCTATAAAGAACTCATGAGGCAGTAAAAGTTCTGAAATTTATAGTCATAAAGGCAGCCTCCAGCTAGAGTGTTTATATAAATAACCAGACTGGGTAACTGAAGTTGTATCTTGGATGTCCTTATTTATGGATGATATTAAACCTGTATTATGAGGGAAGATGCAGATCTCTTTGACCTTGCTCACTTATATTTAAGTGACTGTTTATCCAGTAAAACTGTAAGAAAACAAGAAGCAGTATAGCCTAAAGCTAATGAGCTGTGGGTTTGAAGCTGTACTCACTGAGCTTTTACAGAACCAAAAGTAAACCATTGGTATCTTGGACTCTGTTACTAAACCCAAACCTAATGTCTGAAAACACCACCTCCATCTCGGCTGGATGTGTTATCAGTGAGGTTTTCTTTCCCTAACATCAAATATATTATTTTGTAACTAAATATTGATGGTTACAGTTACAAATATTATACAGCAGGATGCACACTTCTTATTTTTAATGCATTTGGCACATATCTTCAAATTTTCTCAGCATTTTAACTAATACCAACATTTAAATGCTTGATGTTTCCCTGATTACAATCAGATTTTATCTCAGCATCCTCCTCATATTCTGGTTAGATTTTGATTTTTATATGTAATGTTATCTAAGGTCAATTTACTTGGTTTCAATTAATTCAGATAATGCTGACCTCACAGGGAAGGTTTTCACTCACAGTTTTCTAACTATTCATTCTTCCTTCTCCTGAAAATGATCAGTGTGTTAAGTCATTAATTTTGTCATGTTGTATTGTATTATATTTTTGTCTACCCATCCAGTCATTGAGACTACCCTTAAAGGTAGCCAAAATGGTACATTGTTTAACTTTCTGCATTTATTTTTCCTTTTTATTGATAGAATATATAATTTTGTGGAACTTTTCTCCAAGTGTAATCCAGCATAATTAATTAATTAAGTAAGTAAGTAATCTTATGAAAAATCCAAGAATCCAAAGCAGGCAATCAAATCCTGAATTTCCATAATAGATCATCATAATCCTTTTCACTTAGTCTTACTTCATGTGCAGATTTGTGTAGCTTGTCTCTTTATAAATAGAAAAATACTCCTTGACAGGCCTGCACACAAATGAAACACCAACATTTATGACAGAAAAGTGATGATATGAGATGCAATGAAATCCACATCAGTGAACAGAATGCTACCTTAATTTCATATATTCCACTGCTTCCACTAAAGAGTGATTTATTTTCTCACTATTTTGTACTGTAGTAAGACTGTATTTAGGATAACGCACACAGTTTTGGAGATGTTATGAGGAAAAAGGTATGGAACTATGGGAAAGCATCCAGAGGAAGGTCACAGTCATCATTAAAGGAATATAAAGGTAGTCTATGAACAAGAGTTGGAGCTGCTGGGTGTGTATTGAAATAGGAAAGAAGCGATATCATCTGTATGCACAGGATTTTACTGGAGAAGAATAAAGGATGGAACTGGTTCGCAAGGAGGGGGTATCAGATGGAAGGGGAGGACACACACTTTGTCCTTGATCTGACAAAATACTTTTACAAAGAAAATCTAACTGAGTTTTGGAATGAATTGTTTGAGTAAGTGGGAGATTGTGAATTCACAAAGGCCTTCAAAATGGTCTGGGATCGCTAAAATTAGTCAGGCAACCACTTGTGAAACAAAGCAAAAGCTGCATACTAAAGGCACCCTAGTAGATTGACTCAGTAAACTGATTGTCTCATTCTGCTATCACAGTCTGTAATGTAATCCCAAGCAGCTGTGACACAAATGTGGGATAGTAGGACCCATCACAATACAGATTAGAATCTGCCCTGCTTTTAGATCATGCATCTAAGGAGCGATGATTATTAAATTTGCTCACATTTGTTTAACTTGATCTTTGTGCACACCTTATGCAGGCATGCATGTTTATGAAGGCAAAATAGAAGTAAAGCTGGTGAAATATGGTTGAAGAGCTCCAACTCATCTTTTATTGTATTCACAAAGCAAAAGGCAGTGTAGTGAGCTAGGTACATTGAGTAGCTCTGTTTGGCAACCAGTAGGCGTTATTCCCCTTTCATGACTTATTGATCAGTCTTTCTGATATCATTTGGCTTCTTTTATGAATAAAAGTATGTGAGTTGCCTTTGGATAGCTGCCTCTTATGAATATTTTGTGAAATATTCTATAAAGTTTCTTGCACATTAAAACTTGCAGCTCATCATCCCTGTTTTAGAAGCAACTGCCTTCAAAAAGATGTTTTTTCCAGGAACAGGCTAATTGACATATTTAGTCTGTGTGATGAAATCAGTTTTCCTCAAAAAAATGTAATTCCATTATGTATTAAAATAGCTCGCTTAAAACAGCAGACAGATAAAAAATAACAGTGTGATCAAAATGGAAAGTCATGTTATCTTTGTATCTGGAGAGCAAGGCTGCTACAGTCCCTATGTAGGGCATTTCATCCCTTATACAAACAAATGCAACAGAATCATCTGTGTACCTTGGGGTAAGGGCAAATCCCTACATTAGCCATAAACATGCAAATTCTGAAGATTTAGCTGTCTCTGTTCTGACCAGATACCATGTAAGTGAGGTTCCTTAATAATAAGTGAACACAGTGGAGCGGCATCAGGTGCAGAACCTCTTGTAGAAAAGATTCTACCACAACATCAGTGAAATTCTGAGGAATCTAAAATTTGCAAAGATGCACTTTTACAGAAAAACAAAACCTGCTTTAAATAAACAGTCTAAACAGGAAAGGTTTTTGTTCAGTAGACAAATCTCTCAAATGAAATCTTGAGATTCTTTGACCCTTCACAGCGTGAAAGAGTCAACAGAGCATGAGACACTGTATGGAAACAGCAACAAATCCTTCAATGTGCAAAAGCTGAGTGGATCTGTGGTTCATCTGTAGCACCTGAGAGTTGCTGTTTTGGTGGTGCTGTCCTGGGATGAAGGGGAGAGGTACACATGGGCAACATCTTAATTTTAGAAGGAAGGTGACTCTGCTTATTTCAGATGTTGGGGGTAGTACTAGTATTACATATTTGATGTTTGTCTTTTTGTGTTAATAGGAGTGAAGGAAATACATGTAACAGATAACTGTATTAATATAAACAAAGTATGTTTCTCCTAAGCTTGAGGAATCTGCCAAGGCCAAAGAAGTTTCAGAGTTTTGCCACATTGCTATGTGAAAATAGGTCTATTTCAGTAGGGTAACCCTATTGACATATTATAATTGAGGGTCCAACTACTATACATGCATTATAGATGCTGGTCTATTTCATCTTGACTAATGGACCTACCATAACATTGTCCATTCCTGTGGATTGTGGCCTTGTCCATTCTGGTGGATTGTGGCGTAGTTCAAAAATATTTACTGTGTAATGAGTAAGCATGTATTTCTTTATCTGTACCAATATCTCAGCATTACTGAAGTCCTAAGGGTTAAGGCATGCATGTAGGTATGTATGAATGTGCATGTATGTTCTGATAGATTCTGACGTAACCCACTGTTTACATTTTTTTCCCATAGAGCAGTCTACTGATTTGTTATAAATTGGCAGACATGCAGTGTTTAACCAGAAATGGTTGTCCTTTCCATAATTTGGATACACTGTGTCACAGTCTAATCCATATCCCCCTTATAGTTTTATTTAGTTTAATATTAAGTTATCTAAGCTAATGTTAACCACAATGGCTTTGTGCTCTAGACAGTCTTTGAAAAATTAACTGGTTCTAATAGTATCTTTAAAATTAGACAAAAACATCCCTCATGAAGGCTATATGACCGTGAGTACAGTAAGAGGTCCCTTAACCTATCACTGCAGGCTAAATTTTGTAGCTCTGTAATTTTATTATGAGAAACCTTTGATACTTCTCAGGTTGTGGAAGGTGCTTCATTAGATAAATAAAAAAAAAGCTATTTTCTTTAATATCATGTAAGCTGTAACAAATACCTTTCTAATAAATGTGGCGACATTTTCGATGAAGATAAGATTGTCATGTATAAGTGTGCCTAGGTGTCTTGAAGTTATATCTATTTTAAATATTCAACCATGAGTTTTATAATCAAAATGTATAGCTTTCTTCCTAAAGTGTTGAATACATCTCTTTTACATGTGGCCATTGTCAGACTACTCTTACATCACAAAGTGGTAACCGCCCCCTTCAACACCATCGTAGTTATAGTGGAAATAGCAATGTTTCCGGACTTACAACCACTTGCATATTTTTCTCCCACAGGTGGTCTTCCAGTTTTATCTCTGAAAGGAATGGTCCTGGACCGAGTCCTGTTTTATCCAAATGACCATTTATACTGACACTGTATGCAAGAGAATTCTTTTCATTCTAACGGTGAATGTTCCATTACTTGAGCCATTTAATTATGTAACAATTACTTTTTTTAGAAACAAAATTAAGATTTAAACAAATGAGAACATAATAACATTTAATGTGAATAGATATATAAATCAACAAGTGTAAAAAGAGGAAAAACAATTGATTTAAAAAAACACAACAACACAGCTATTTACAAGAGTGTCTACCAAACAATGAGGATTCTAATAAATTTCATTAACTAACAAATTACTATGCAAATAGATTACAAATTATTTATTTAGTAGTTTAAGGTTGTTCCAGATATTGTATGAAGAAGTGATTTTGGTGGTTCTTGTCCTGATGGTAATAACTTCCAACTGACAAAGTTCAGATGCAATGTTGATTTGATTAAAAAAGAGGGAGCAGATTTCTTTTTCCAATTTTTTGTTATAACTTTACTTTAAATTGATAAGATGCTGCATAATAGTGGGTATTTTAATCTCAAAACACATTTAGGTATTGGAGAATTAAATAGAACTAAGGATTTAGTTAAAATAAATGTGTCCATAAATGATGCCTGTAAGAAAAAAATTATATTATCCCAGTAAGGTTTGTTGCCAGTCTGCTTTGATCTCTAATTTACATCTGCAACAAGCCATATTTTTTGAACATTAATTCAATTCTGTGAGATGTGAAGCAGGTTCTATGAAAAAATTTCCAAAAAAAATAATCTCCGTTTGAGTGAAGAAGTAGTTTGTTTCAATGACAATATATTTTTTTTATTCTCTTCACTTGGAGAATGATTATTGAGTCTAATATAATTCCAATAACTGTCTCTATTATATTGTATTTCTTTTTTAACCACTTTATATAATTTGGATAAAAGACCTTTCTCAAACAATGCTGTGTCCATAAGGATAAACAATCAATTAATTTAAGAAAAATATTTCTTACATGTTGTTGCACTAATTTAATATTGTGATCAACAAACTGTCTACAATTTTGTGTATCCAATCACATACCTTTATCCAACCAAATGTATTTATTATGTAATCAACAGGATACAATTTTTCTTTTTCCATTAACTAAAACCAATATATCAAATTTTCTTTAAAAATAATCATTGTTTGCAAGTTAAAAGTGAAAATATTATTATGAGTATAAGCTAGTGGAAGAATTAAAAAGCATGCCTTATGTATTGGATTTCTGTAAATAAAAATTTTCAAGGTATTCATTATGATGAATAGGTAGGAAGAATTCATGGCTTTATTAAAATTATTCAAAAATAATGCTTTAAAAACCAAAGTAAAACATTATTTGAAACTGAATTCTGATTTAAATCTTTAAAATGATTAGTTTCTAACACAAAATCTTCTTGAAGCTCTTTCCATCAGTATAATGATTATTTAGCAATACAGTTAATGTCTTTATAATTGAGGATATTGAATAGAGCTCTAAGTCTGGCAGACCAATACCACCAAATAACCAATCTCTAGTACGATATATTAAGGCTAGTCTAGGTTTAATAGGAAACTGTAAAAATGTTAGCACTAAAGAATTAAACTGTTTTATACAGTTTTTGGTCATGGTAAAGATGATTGTATAATATATAATATTTTTTGAAATATAATCATTTTAATTCTGGAAAGCCTCTCTTCCATGGTGAACATGCACTTGTTCCAATTGCTTACAAGGTTATTTATTAATGTTAAACTATTATTATAGTTAAGAGTTGTTATATTATTGATAGTATCAGTAATAATTATCCCTAAATAATTTACTTTTTTCCCTTGAACTATATATCTGGAAAATGTCTAATCTATATCCTTAGTATTAACATTTATGGGTAAAATTTTTGTTTTGCTGTTATTAAAACTAAGCCCAAATTTCTTCTGGAAGATTTCCATTGCTTCAATAACAGCTATAAGTGAACTATTGCAATCATTTAAAGTTAATAAAATATCGCCTGCAAACAACTGAATCTTAAATAATGAATTCTTCCCTACTTAAATATATTTAATGTTTCAATTTGATCTTATAAAGTTGGCAAATGGTTCTATAACTAAAGTAGAAAGTAAAGGCGAAAAAGGACATCCTTGTTTGGTTCCTTTAAAAAGCCTAATTGATTCTGAAGAGTCTTTGTTATGACATTGAACGATAAAAAGAGTGAATGCTCTTTTATTGAACACTAAAAATCGAAAGCACTGAATGCTAAACACACGGAACAGCAAATTTTTTCCCAGGAAAAATAATCACTGAGCCGTTTTCTGGACTTTGCCATTTCCTCCACTGTGGTGTGATCTCAGAATTGGTATATTTAAGTAGGGGAGTGTGGGGGCACAGCCTCCCACATCAGAGGGGTAGGGGGCAAGGTCGCCACTTTATTTTATGTTTGGATTTTTTTTGTTTCGTTTTTTTTGATGAGCAGCAATTTTTTCCCCCTGGGAAAAAAATCGCTGTTCTGTGTGTTTGACATTTACTGCTTTTGGTTTTTAGTGTTTGATAAAAGAGTGTTTGCTCTTTTTATCATTTGACTTCATGATATAGACCCGATTCTGAAGTATATGAACCTATTTTAACATATGCATGAGAGTTTTCATAAAAAAAGATTAATAAGATGTATGAAATTGAGAAGTTACTTCCTTTCAATACTAATGAGAGCTAATAACAGCTAACAGAGTCAAAAACACTGTCAATTTCTAAACATATTGATGTTAGTTTGTCTTTTGTTTTAGTTACATACTCAGTTATTGTCAATATTCTTTTAATGTTATCACAGGAATTCCTATTAAATATTAATCCAGTTTGGTCACTGCTAATTATAGACAGTAGAAATTGTTTTAATCTATTAGCATGAATAGTCAAACAATTTATAATCTATATTTAATAAAGATATTAGTCTATAAGTGGAACATTTTACAAGATCTTGTCCCACTTTTAAAATTGGGGAGACAAGAGTATGCTTCCAGGATGTATGACAATTATTAATTCTTTAACTGAGAAGACTTTAAGTAAGATAGATGGAGCTTCTTTTGTTATTGTGACGCCCATGCACTAGCCCAGTAATCAAGGACCCTCAATCCTCAGCACTAGCGAGGGCCATCCACATTGGGAGGATAACAAGTCCACACACAGTAAAGTACAATTTAGCTTAAGAGCACACAGAGAACACAGTCAGTCTGGGGATGGTTTCTCCCTCTCTCTCCAGATCCCCAATAAGACTCCCCACTGGACAACTACAGGGTTCAGATCTCAGCCAAGTGGTCAAGCCAAAGCCTCCTGCACCCTGTCTGTCCAACCAGTGCTTTATGTCCCTCCCCAAGTAGCTGACACAGACACACACACACACACACTTTGAGATATGATTTATGTACAAACACACAGACACTCCTGGGGAAGGCTGGCACAGGTTCACTAGCTATGCCCCCTTCTGCTCAGACTATAAGGTAGTACCGATTGCCACCAACCACCCTTATCAGCTACTTTAAAGGCCCGTACGAAAGGGTGTCCAATTCTACTGTGCAATGTTATTATCATCCAATTGGTAAATGTGACTAAGACTTGAAGGCTATTAGGAGTGGCCTATACAGTATCACCAAATACATGCAAGTACTCTTAAGAGCTTAAATATCTCTACACACAACAGCCACAGTTGAAAGATTTAAAATATGTAATAATAATAAATAACAAAAAACACAAGACAATACTTATTCATTCAATACAGTGACACTAGAGAGTTCAGAAATCAGAGGAAATACTTTCAAACACCATTGTAGGATAGTCTCGCATAAATATTGAAAACAGCTGGGCTAATCTTACTATTTCTCTCTATCTCTAAGAGAAATCACTGTTCTAAATTCTACTTACAGAGCAAAGGCAAAGTGCTGGCAAGATGATGTGTTCAGGTTCAAACATAAATACAAAACGTTATCCTTACTTTCTGAGATAGCTCTTAAATTGATAATACACATTACTTCTGAGTCATTTCAGATTACATCATTCTTGTTACATCCGATTAATTTTCCCAGGCTCACAGAACTTAAAATCTAGCATTTCTCTTTTGATTTGCACCTGCCAGGAAGCCAGAGCAATAAAAGACACGATGTATGTGAAACCTAGTGATTATCTATGTCTTAGGACAACAGAAAAATTTCCTAGCCCAGACATCCTTTACTTATCCGCTTTCTTCCAGCAGGGTACAATGTGGTTATATTTTTGAAGCTCAACACATAACACAGTTTTCTTTACATTTGTGAAACAAGCTTCTGGATCATATTAATATTTATAATGATATAAAATTATTTACAAAATTATATCTGGCTGGGCAGGCAGCCCCTCAGTTTTTCACAGGTATTAATTTATAGACTTCAGGTATGATTCCATCATTACCAGGAGCAGCCTTATTAGGTGTTAGTCTGTTGATTTGTGTTTTAAGTTCAGAGAGAGTAACAGGTTTATTGATTATTTTCATCTGATCATTAGTTAATTTATAATTAAAACATTCATTAGAAAATATATTAATTACTTCCTGGAAGTTCATTAAGGTGTTGTTTTTATTAATTAGGTCAAAATGACTTCTAAAATCTTTCAGGGTATCTTCAGCTTCACTTTCCTGCTGTTATTAGAATACATTTCTTTAATATGATTTGATTTATTTAATTTTTTTCCTCCATTAAGCAGATTATTCATAGATTTAGGATTAACAGTAAAATGTTACTATTTTAATCCTTTCCAAGTTAATTCTAACCCTATAATTTAAAATCTCTAAATATTTATCATTTAAATTAATTTATTTTATCCTTAGTATTTGTCTTTTGACTATCTAGTTTTAGCTTATCAATTCTTTTCTTGTAACTCAGTCAGTTCCTTGTCCCACTGCTTTCTTAAAAACTATATCATGGCATAATTCCGCCATATAGATAGGCCTTTAAAGAATCCCATAAATAAATCCCATAAATGTTTTCTGTGTAAATAATTTCAATACAGATCTGTATTTCTTTCATGAAAAAAAGTCATTGGATTCTTTTAAGTTAGTTATATAAGCAGGTATGCATCTAATAGATGTATTATTACTGGTTTTTAATGTCAGCTCAAAAGTTATGGCATTATGGTCTGAAAGTGGACAGAATACTACTTTAACTTTATTTAATCTATCTTTTAACTCATTAGAAGTATATACTCTATCAAATCTAACTTGAGCTCCATGTCTGTTTGAAAAATGACTGAAGAAAAGTAAATATGAATCTGCAAAATCAGTTAAATTTTTTATATGAAATAAGTCTGTAACCTTTATTAATTCCTTTGCTGATTCAAATATTTTCCTCTTACCTGTAGAATTAGTATCGGCAGCTTTTAGTATACAATTAAAGTCTCCTGCTAGTGTAATATTACCTTTTTTGAAATTTGCACTGTTTGGTTCAATTGATTTATAACAGTACTAGTTCCTATTCCTGGGATACAGTATACATTAGACAGAGTATATATTCTTTTATTAATTTCCAATATTACTGAACAGAGCAGTCACTTATCATTATATGTTCCAATAATTTTTCTCCATAAAATAGCCATTCCTCTTTTTTTTCTGACTATAATGAGAACTAAGTAATACAGACTATGTCTTATTACTAAATCTGTCTGTCTGTAATAAATGTGTCTCCTGTAAAAATATATGCTGGGAATTAGATAATTTTAAATACCTATTTAAACTCCCTCTCTTAACAACCATTATTTAAACCATTAATTTTAACTGAATTACACTTAAGTGTTGACATGTAGATGGTTTAACAAATATACTAGAAATGTTTTTATAATTTCAAAATAATAACAGTAATGTTGAACCATTTTGAAGCTAGGAACTGAATATTGGAACACATATAAATAGTATGATCTAGATTGGTAAATGTATAAATATTAATAACAGTAGTAGGTACTCAAAACTAAATATATTCAAAAATGTTGAACATACATATTTAAAATCCCTTAATCCCCACATGGAGTCTAAAACTCCTAGTTTGGATATGCAAACTACCCAAACATTCCTGCCAATCAGCAAGAGTGTGAATACTTCCACCCTGCTGCATTAAAAAAAATGTATATCAAGATATCAGAATAGCAATCAAGTCCTCGTTTAAAAAAATACCAATCATTACTAATCATATGAAAAGCTGTGAAGTAATAAGTATCTAAAATATTTTATGTTAACAGCTTGTCACATATATGTCTATATATTCCAGTTATCTAATAGCCTAAGCCAAAAAGTTTCTTATAACCTCAAACTCTAAAATTCTTAAAGAAAATTTCCATGCATCAATACAAGTTCAGATTTTTTTAGTATCAAATTTCTTATACAAATGTTTATAGTAATTCTAATAATTAAATGGGTACCATAAGTAGCTTAAATTTATACTTCTAGCTAACTATATAATAAGATTCAACCTCAATCATAAATAAGTCAATGTAAGTATGTATAAAAACAGCTGTTCAGAATAAAACAGAAAGTTCAACTAATTACATTTTTCATTGTAATAAAAAAGGCTATTGCAGTTTTCTTGTTCTTCCTCACATGTTTTTATATAAACTTTTTTATTTCTGTTTTAATTGTGTATGTTATTGAAGTGGGACCCCTTTCTCATTCATACCACTGCATAACTTGTGCATTCTGTAGTACTGTGTGATGCAACACTGCAAACAGATATTAAACTAGAAAACCACTGACACAACAGGGATAAAGCTCATTGAGCGTATGTGATTACACTTCTTTACTTATGTTTCCACCTTGCTAGTCATAGAAAATAAGAACTTCTTAGGCTAATATCAACCATTATTAATCACAGTATTGCTTTCTCTGCTATTATGATATTACACATAATAGTTCTGTTTCTTAACACTAAAGCCATCCCTGATAAATGTCTTAGAATGGTAGTGCTCTGTTAGATAAAATTTGTAATTGTTATTCTGTAAAGTAATCACCTTGCACCAATATACTACTGTAGCATGGTTTTGTGATGTTTGTCATCCCCATCATTCAGTAAAGCACTTGTAACACTCAACTCTCCCAACTAAATGCACTTGATAAGAGTGCACAGTGTATTTTTGATAACAGCATTCATAAACTGTTAAGTGAAAGAGCCACATATTGCTTCAGAAAGCAAATGACTTTATAAAAATAAAGATTTCAACATTTTGTCCTCCATTTTAATTGTTAAATGCGGATGCATCCTTAAAATCTATTAAATAGAACAAGAGACCCACCTAATAAAAATAATTGACAGCTAAAACTTATTAGCATATCCAAGACTTAAAGAGCTTGATACTTTGGTGAAAAGCTGAAAGCGTTAGAACAGTTTTTGCAGAGAAGACTAACACAGATCCTCTCCATCAAAAAGAACTCAAGCCACATTTATCACTATTGCATTTAACATGTAACACTTCTATGACCAATAGAAAAACTTCAAAAGTCACAATGTTGCCTTCACTTACCCACTATAATACACAAAAAGATCTCATCACTCCAGAAAATAAAAAGAAATTAAAAGGTGACATCACAGCTTCAAGGCAAACAACTTCATATACAGAAAAAACACCAGTGTCACAGCAGGCTCACATCCAAGCAGCTGCACACACCATACTAAAAAGCAATCTCTCATGTAGACAGCCACTCACACAGAAATTCGCTAACCATTGTGAAAAAACACAAGCACTCAATATATCTTCAACTGCCAATAACAATTACAAACCAGTCTTCCATACAATGAAACACAAAACACTATCTAGAAAGCAAAGGAAGAAGATGAGAAATAAAAGAAAAAAAGCAAAGATACTGTGAAGACTGGTAGAGAAGGGTGAAGGCTGCTAGCCTGGCCAGATAGACTTTTGCAGATAATTCTGTCATTTGTAAATATGAAAGTGAATCACAGGTGTGTTATCTTAATGAAAAACTGCTGTTACAAAAATGTGGCAGCAGTGCTCTCTACTGACCCAGTAAAAGCATGTTGTGACCCTTTGATCTAAAGTCGGCTCCAGACTGGCTAGATGAAGGCTTTCTGCCTATTGTTTTATGGCTAAAGTTAATGACCAGAATTTACATGTGAAATCTCCTTTATTAAGTGTAAAAGAATGTAAATGCAGTTTCTGTCAGCTTGGGAACACCAGGAAAGTGTGAAATGATGTAATGTTTTATCAGAACTCCTGTTTCAATTTAAACAGTGAGAACCAGGGATTATTAAGCATTTTTTGTCTTGAACATCCAACTGAACACTGCCTTATGCTCTCTCTCTCTATGTAAGTAAGTTATTTTAGAAGTGTGTTTTCTTTTAGGAATAGCTAGGAACTATAAAGATTAGACTAAGTGTTTTTTTGTGATGTCAGAACTGTACTACTGATTTATTTTAAGTATTTCTGTGTGATCTCTGAACTCCTGACTATCACTGTCTGTATAGTAGAAAGTACTGTCTTGTGGTTTTAATTATTTATTATTAAATATTTTAAAACCTTTTAACTGTGGCTGGTTTGTGTATAGATAATTTAAGCTCCTTAGAGAACTTGCATGCCTTTTGTAAAACTATACAAAGCCACATGGATTATGCTACATGATAATGGAGGACAAAGCCACTGCCTCAGGGTGAGGTAGAGAAGGTGGCAAATGCTTTGTTAAAGATTTTCAGCAGGGTAGGTTTCCCAAAAGAAATACTGACTGACAGAGGTGCCAATTTCATGTCAGACCTGCTGGCTTCTCTGTGGAAGTCTTTTGTGGTGAAGCACATGAAGACCACCCCTACCATCCCCAGACTAATGGTCTTGTTGAGAGGTTAAACTCTACAATCAAGTCCATGCTATGGGCATTTGCAGATCAGTTTAAGAGGGAGTGGGACAAATATTTGCCCCATCTGTTTGCTTACAGAGAAGATCCCCAGGAATCCACATGTTTTTCACCCTTTGAGTTGCTGTATGGGCATAGGGTGTGGGGACCTCTAGATTTAATTCAAGATTTGTGGGAAGCTGAGTGTGAGTCTCACAAGGAGTATGTTGTGGCATGCATCCTAAACCTCAGGACAAGGCTCAGGGAACTCATGGGCTTGGCCCAGGAGAACCTGGCAGAAGCCTAACAGAAAAGGGTGTGGTATGACAGGAATACTCGAGCTAGAGAGTATGCTGTGGGGCAGCAGGTAATGGTTCTCGTTCCTGTCAGACACAACAAGCTGCAGGCAGCTTGGGAGGGTCTCTACAAGGTGATAAGAAAGCTAAGTGATGTTAACTACATGGTGGAACTGATAGGCAGATGGCAGGTGCACAAATTGTACCATGTTAACATGATGAAACTTTACCATGATAGGGAGGTCCTTGTGCTTAGCATTTGCAGTGGATTGCAGGAGGAGTCTGAGTGAGATCTGGGGACTGATCTCCTCAGTGAGGCTCAGGCTTTCACCTCAGCGGAAGGGTTAGCAATGTCCCAGCAGCTATCTCCTACCCAGATTCAATAAATCTGAGCAGTGTTGCAGGTATCTGGGGACATGTTCACTGGGAAACCAGGGTGCACCCAACTAGTGCAGCACCAGGTGGATACAAGACCCCAAAGGCCCATTAGGCAGGCCCCTTATAGGGTGCCTGAGAGAGTCAGACAGACCCTGAGGGAGGAGGTATAGGAGATGTTGGAACTAGGAGTGATTCAAGAGTCCAACAGTCCCTGGGCCTCCCCAGTGGTGCTGGTGCCAAAGAAGGATGGCAGCACCAGGTTGTGTGTGGACTACAGGAAATTAAATAGTCACACAGAGTCGGATGCTTACCCCATGCCTAGGACAAATGAAGCCCTACAGCAGCTGGGTGTATCTTACAACCATTGATCTTACCAAGGGTTACTACTGACAGGTGCCCTTCACTCCCAGTGCTAGAGAGAAGTCAGCCTTTGTGGCTCCTTTTGGCTTGTATGAGTTCACAAAAATGCTTTTTGGGATGAAGAATGCTCCAGCGACTTTCCAGAGGCTGGTAGATCATATCCTATCAGGAGCAGGAGGGTTTGCCCTTGCTTACTTAGATGATATTGCCATCTACACCCATTCCTGGCCAGAGCACCTTCAGCATGTCAGGGAGGTGTTGGGCAGACTACAGAGGGCAGGGTTGACCATTAAGCCAAGCAAATGTCAGGTGGGTATGGCTGAGGTCTCCTACCTAGGACATAGAGTGGGGAGTGGTAAGATGAGGCCAGAACCTGCCAAAGTGGAAGCCATTCAGGCATGGCCTGCACCTGTTACCAAAAAGCAGGTAAGGGCATGTATAGGGACAGCAGGGTACTACAGAAAGTTCATCCCGTTATAGCACCATAGCTGCTCCCCTCACAGACCTGACAAAGAAGATCAGGCCAGATAAGGTAGTGTAGACCCCAGCATGTGAGCAGGCATTCCAGAAGCTTAAAGAAGCTTTGGGAGCACCCCCTGTGTTAGCCAGTCCAGATTACAGCAAATAATTTGTGCAGGTGGACGCTTTGAACCATGGGGTGGGGGCTTTACTTAGCCAGATTTCTTCAGGGGGAAGAGCACCCAGTAGTTTATCTTAGTTGAAGGCTCCAACCCAGGGAGGAATGCTATGCAGCTGTAGAAAAGGAATGTCTAGCCATAGTGTGGGCATTGCAGAAACTTCAGCCTTATCTGTATGGAAGGAAATTCACTGTTATGACAGATCACAACCTCCTAAAATGGTTAAACAGAGCCAGCCAGCAAAATGCCAAGTTGCTAGGATGGGGCCTAGGTTGCAGCACTGCAGTGGAAGTAGTGATGGCAATGCAGATGGACTTAAGACAGGGAAATGGCTAGGTACACTCAGATAGACCTAACCCTCTCAAGTGGTGTTTCTCAAGGTTCACTTGGAAAAACTAGCTTGAGTTCTCTGGGATGGGGGGATGTGAAGACTGGTAGAGATGGGTGAAGGCTGCCATCCTAGCCAGATAGAATTTTGCAGATAATTCTGTCATTTGTAAATATGAATGTGAATCACAGGCTTGTTGTCTTAAATGAAAAAATGCTGTTACAAAAATGTGGCAACAATGCTCTGTATTGACCCAGTAAAAGCATGTTGTGACCCTTTGATCTAAAGTTGGCTCCAGTCTGGGTAGATGAAGGCTTCTTGCTTATTATTTTAAGGCTAAAGTTAATGACCAGAATTTACATGTGGAATGTCCTTTATTGCTCTAAGTTTAAAAAAATGTAAATGCAGTTTCTGTTAGCCTGGGAACACCAGGAAAGTGTGAAATTATGTAATGTTTTATCAGAACTGCAGTTTCAATTTAAACAGTGAGAACCAGAGATTATTAAGCATTTTTGTCTTGAACATCCAACTCAGCACTGCTGTATGAGCCTCTGTGTAAGTACGTTATTTTAGAAGTGTGTTTTCTTTTACAAATAGCTAGGACCTATAAAAATGAGACTACGTGTTTTTCTGTGATGTCAGAACTGTACTACTGATTTATTTTAAGTATTTCTGTGTGATCTCTGAACTCTTGACTAGCACTGTCTGTATAGTAGAAAGTATTGTCTTGTGGTTTTAATTATTTATTATTAAATATTTTGAAACCTTTTAACTGTGGCTGATTTGTGTAGAGATAATTTAAGCTCTTTAGAGTACTTGCATGCCTTTGGTATAACTGTACAAAGCCACTCTAATAGCTTTAGCCCTGGGCTATACTACCAATTGGATAGTAATATTGCACAGTAATAATTGGACACCCTTTTAAGGTCCTTTGAGTAGCTGATAAAAATTAGCTGGGTGGTGGCAGTAATTACTACCATATAGTCTGGGTAAAAGGGGCACAGCTGCAGAACCTGTGCCAGCCTTCCCCAGAAGTGTCTGTGTGGTTGTGTAAACTCTTATCTCAAAGTGTGTATGCGTGTGTGTGTGTGTGTGTGTGTGTGTGTGTGTGTGTGTGTGTGTGTGTCAGCTACTTGGGCAGGGACACAAAGCACTGGTTGGACAGAGAGGGTGCTGGAGCTTTTAGCTTGCCCAGCTAAGCTGAGATCTGGACCCTATAACTGTTCCAGTGGGGAGTCTTATTAGGGACCTGGGGAGCAAGGGAGTGACCAGCCCTGGACTGACTGTGATCTCTGTGTGCTCTTAACGGAAATTGCACTTTACTCTGTGTATTTGTTATTCTTTCCTCCTATATGAGACGCCCCTCTCTGGTGTTTGTGGTGAGGATTGAGGCTCCTTGATTGCTGGGCCACGGCACGGGTGTCACAGACAGCATTTCCTATATACAAACAAATGAAGAATTAACGTCACCAGCAAACAGCTCAGCCAGTTTCAACACACAACGAAAGCAAAGTCAAAATGAGTTACCCCATAAAATTCTTATAGTGTGAGTTTCACACAAATGACCCACCAAACAAAACCTGCAACAGCAATGTACGAGACCAGAAGCTTGCACTACCCCAATGCATTCATTTATCAAAGTCAAGGGTAGATAACTTGAATGTATTTAAAATGAAGCAAAGAATAAAACCTGGCCATTTTAAATATGTTCTCAAATAAGACTTTTACATGAGAAAGGAGTAATTTACATGTAATAAAAACACTCAAGTTATAAATATTAAGTAATAAAACGTTAATAGAAATGGATTTTAAAGACAATACTAGAAAAACAGAAAAAAATTATAGAAAGAAGATCAAGTTACCTTATTATTGGAAATCTCTGGGTTCTCCTTACCCCATTTAAAGCTGTTGAATATAGGTTGTTCATATGTTTTAAGAACAAAAATGAAGATGAAATACAAACTAATACTATTATATGTAGTAAAATTTAAATAATGTTATATTTGTCTCTTAACTTCTACTTTTTCTTGTTCTTCTTCTTCTCATTAATCTTCCATCCTGTTCTTTCAGCCTGTCTCTTTAAGGACATACTGTTTCACTCCATATCTTCCACTTGTTATAAAATGTTTTTTTGACTGTATATATAACAAAGAAGTATCAGGATCCTCAAAAAACTTGACAACATCAGAGAGGAAGACCTTCAACTTGGCAGGAAACAATAGGTGAACTTTAATTAATTTGTTCTTTCTTAAGTTCTCTGATTAAAGGCAGAAAACATTTTCTTTTAGAGATGACTGCTGTAGAATAATCAGTGTCAAAAGAGATTGTTTTTCCATCTATTTTAAATGGAAATTTTACCCAGGCAGTGTTAAGGATTAATTACTTATCTTGAGAAGAAGAAAAAATGTTACTGTTGTAGATCTCAGAGATGAGTTATTCTTTGAAGAGGATGTAGTTAAAGACCTATGTGCTCTCTCAATTACAAATGATAATGCTTCAGGTAAATCAAGTATCTTAGGGAGCCAGGATGTCAGAAAGTTTACCATATTATTTCTTTCTGTTTTTTTTTTTTGGTAAACCAAAGATACGGCTATTGTTTCTGCATGATCTGTTCTCTAGGTCATCAATTTTATTCAGCAAATGAGTAGTTTGTTTTAATAAAAATTCAATATTATTTTCATCTTCATTTAGTCTCCCTTCTATGTCAGTTGAGTCCTCGATACCAGATATTTATGACTTCTGTTGAAGAACTTCTTGAATTTGATCCATTTGTTTTGAGCACTTTTCTTTGAAGGTATCTAATTTAGTGTCCATTTTATCCATCTTCAATGATAACTCCTGGATATTTGTGAGGACTGACTGCAACTCCTTGTTTAAAAAAAAATGAGTCTTGTGATGTTGTTTTTAAATGTATCATTTCCAGACCGGATGTATGAATGATCTTCCAGTTAAGTTTTGACAGGTAAATGTTAAAAAAGTTAAAAAAAAAATCTTTGATACAATCCTAGAGAACACTTAAAATTATTCAAAATAACTGTAAATAGGATTAGTTTGGAGGTTAATTTTCTGTCAGAAATATATAAAGTAGCAGAGCAAATGTACATTAGCATGTGGGATCATGTAAAATGTGGGTGCCATGCAGAGATGAGATGTACAAATGACTGACAGCGAAAAGTACATTCACCAAACTGTGACTGCCAAGAAGAAAATACTAACACCAAGACTGAGGTATCTCAGAAAATGTCACTTTCTCTGAGGTATAGCAATCTTGGAGTTAGTATATGTATAAGTAATAGGAGAGTAGTGCGCACAGAACTCCAAGTTAAGGAATACAGGAGGGGTGAAGTGCCCCACAAAAAATGCTTTTAAAGAATGGTACAAAGTTTAGGATGGAAGACATCTCCTTCCTTTTATGCCCTAGGCCTGTTCCTTTGGTAGTAATGGGTACTCTTTCAGGACTTGGTGTTAAATAGTGTTTATACACTTTTAAACATAGATCTACATTAAAAGATCAGTCACCACATCAAATCCCAGTTCATCAAGACCAGAGCATAGAAGAATATAATTATCGAAAGCCAACTTGTTCAAATCTCACCTCATCAAATCACAACAGCTGTCCAATAGCTGAGATGTTAGTATCATACAGGAAACTTTTGTTATGTATAACATGATGGTAATAAATATTTGTATTCATTCTGACATATGCAAAGGTTTCTGAGCTATTGGTTAATAATTGCAATTCAATACAATGAGATTCGAACAAGTCAATTTTGACAATTATATTCTTTGATGCTCTGGTCTCAATGAACAGGGATTCGATGTTGTGGCCAATCAATCTTTTAATGTATATCCTTTGCACACATGTACACACACACACACACACACACACACACACACACACACACACACACACACACACACACACACACCAAATTTTAAGTTACAGTGCTACTTGATAAGACAAAGTCCCCTCACAATTTTGATGATTTCCTGCTGCTATGCCTTCTGGTCTCCTACAAGTCATAGTTAAGGGATTGACTGTACCTTGCCCTTGGAATGAGGCACATGACCTTCACCGTTCACTTCCATCCACAATTCAACCAGATCACTTGGCACCCAGATTCTCTAGCTGAAATCCATTGCTGTGGCAGCAGTAAGGGGTCCATCAATCTTTCCCACACAGACAACACTTGGGCGCAGCAGTTATGATGATACATAAAATTTGTCACTGTCCTGACTTTTAGCAAAAACATATTTTCTACCTCCTGGCCATCATCACATCTAAGGTTCTAAGAACAAGTTATACGTGTCGTACTCACCATATTCAAAGTGAAATGCTTAACAAAAGTCTAACAGCTTTAGCTCATCCCTCCATAGAAAAACATATTTATACATGAGTATGCTCTTTTCTTTCTTTCTGAAAAGAAATTAAGCTTCTTATACCTTTTAGCCAATGATTCATATGCTCACAGGTCACCTGTCATGCTTACAGCCTTATGACCTTATAACCTAGTTGCTTTGAAGAAGCTTGGCTGATGGAACTCTGTGTTGAACTATGTATATGCATGGTTTTATTCCAGGATGTTTCTGGTCCCCAGAAAGGAGGGTTCCTGGAGGCCTGTCCTAGACCTTTCCTTTCTGAACACGTTTCTCAAGGTACCTACCATCAGCATGCTTTCCTTCCAGACACTGTTTCCCCTTTTGCTACCTTTGGCCTTTTTAATTTCTGTGGATCTGAAGTATGCCTATGTTCATATTTGCATTCACCCTCTATTCAGGAAGTTTATATATTTGTGTTTCTTCCTCTCATTTTTAATTCTCTGCTTTGCCCTTTGGTCTTTCCACAACACCAATGGTATTTGTTAAGTGCCTAGCTCCAGTCACAGCTTTCTGCAAGCTTCAAGTAGTACAAATATTTCCTTATCTGGGTGATTTTCTCCTTCATACTCCCTCTCCTTCTATGTTACTGTAGGACCTGCACTTTACCAAGCTACTTTTGCACAGTCTAAGTTTCATCATCAACCTTCATAAGTAAGTCTGTCCTGTCCCCCCCAGGATCACGTTTTTCTGGGTTGCAGGATCCACACTGCTCCAATGATGGCCTCTCTGCCTGCTCCCAAGGTTCTGTCTCTTAACAGTCTACTTCTATTCTTTGCTTCCTATCTGTCTCATGCCTTCCAGGACATTTCTGAGGCCTGTGGATTTATGGCCTCGACCATCTGAGTGCTTCCTTTTGCCAAGCTTTATATGAAGAAATTTCAGTGGTACCTGCAGATAGCATGGCTTCAGCATTGCCAACTTCTGGTGTTTTTAGTTCCTTTATTCCCTTGTCTCAAACTCAAGCTTCATTGCTGGATTTAGCACATGTCCCTAAACTCAGGCGTCCCTTTCCAGACTCCTGCTCCATCTCAGGAGCTATTTAAAGATATTTCAGATTAGAGGTGGGGGGCTGCTTCCAACAGTATGAGGGTTCAGGGTCTCTGGTACGCTCATCTGTGACTGGATCACATCTACATCAAAGAGATGCAGGTAGTTATTCTTGCTGTCTAGGCCTTCCATTCTGTTTGGTCCCCAGGCCTTTTAAGGGTCTATACAGACAGCACCACAGTCATGCGGTACATCACCAACCAGGGGGGAAGAAGGTCTTATCTTCTTTGCAGACTGGCCCTTGAGGCCTGGGATCTACCTGCAGGCTTTTCTCTAAACAGTTTACATTCTTTTGGAGCAAAACCTTTTGGCAATCTCTCCCAGCAGGTTCAGGGCACAGCCTCACAAATGGATACATCACAGAGGTGTTTCTGGACTTTGCTCATCAGTGGGGCATTTCTTAATGAATCTTTTTCCCTCCCCTCTGAAAAGAGAGCTTCCTCGCTTCTGAGCTAGAACTACAAATCCTCTGGTTTAGAAGGTGGTCTCCATGTCCTTTTCCTGGAAACAAATGTTCCCTCATGCTTTTCCTCCTCTTCCTCTTCTTCCCATGGTCCTATACAATATCAAACAGGACTCTCCAAGAAAATTGGTGGTTTCTCCCTTTTGGCCCAGATAGCATTGGTTCCCCCTCCTCCTCTCTCATTAGGCCAGGGTCAATCATCACAAGTTACCTCACCAAATGGATCTTATCACGCAAGACAATGGATCTCTCCTATACCCTCATCTGTCCACAATTCAACTCACAGTTTGGGTGATAGGGTTTTAATCTCCTTCCAACACCAGTTTTCTGATGGTGTGTTTAGGGTTTTCAAGGAGGCCAAGAAACTCAATACCAAAAAAATCATATATGTCCAAATGGAAGAGATTTTCTGTTTGGTGTCTTAAGCTTCACTAGGATCCCCTTTTCAGTGAGGGTCCCTTTGGTTCTCTCTTACTTGTGTGAACTGCTCCATGCTCATAGCTCACAACTGTCCAGATTTTTGCCTCATATTTTTGTCTGTTTTCATAAAATTGTAGTTTTCTGGCAACTCAGTGGCAAACAATTGAAGAGTAAAGTCAGAAAATAATGGCACACGTGGGTTTCAGACTTCATATCCCTCAGAAAATTAATGTTAATACAAAACCTGTTATTCCATCACCTTTCTAAGTTTGTAAGAGCAGTATCTAAAAAGTGCCTTTTTTAGGTATTTTATCCCCCATTATTTATGCCTCTGTCCATATGTCTTGCTCTAAGAGGCTGAGAGGTATGTCCATGCTGGCTTGGCATATTCTTCTGTCAAAGCTCACTTTTCAGCAATGTCTGCCTCTCTGCCTTTGAATCCACCATTGGCCTCTCATTTTTGGGGTAAACAATTCCTGAAAGGCGTCCTCTACATCAGGCCCCCAAGAAGGACTATACCTCCTTCTTGGGACCTTAATCTTGTTCTTGAGAAATTGACTCAGGCTTCTTTTGAGCCTGCTGCTTCTACTTCTTCTTCTTCTTCTTTGCTGCATTGCACCTGGAAGGCTGTTTTATTGGTTGGCCTCACCTCCTCCAAGAGAGTTTCTGAATTCCATGTCTTGATGGCAGTTTCTCTTTTCTGATTTTTCATGGGACATGGTTCCTCTGCATACTAATTCTTCTTTTATGCCAAAGATGAGCAGTGAATTGCCAATTAATCAGTCTATACAGCTTCCTTCTTTTTTCCCTTCTCTGCAATCTGCTAGTGACAAGGTTCTACACACCTTGGATCTTCATAGATAGCTCAGGTATTTAGACAAGATGAAAGCCATATGCAAATCTGAGCAACTGTTTTTTTTCATGCTAGGACATTGGGTTTGGCAGTTTCTAAGCAAACCTTACCCTCCTGGATTTCGAAAGCCATTTTCTTTTGTTATTTCTTTCATGGCAAACAGCTTTCTGCCTCTGTTCAGGCCCATTCTACCAGGGCAGTGACATCCTCTGAGGCAGTGGCCTCCTCTCAAAGGTTTGGACACCAGTTCTATCCTTGAACCTGCTACCTGGTCTTTTGTGCACACATTCACTAAATATCGTACATTGAATGTCATTTCCAGAGCCAAGTATATTTCTCAACTTTCCAGATTTTTGCAGAATATACAGATTTTTGCCTCAATTTTTTTGGACTGTTTCTCATAAAATTGGGGGTGGGGGTTGGCAAATCAATGAGGACTGAAGTCAAAAAATAATGGTAGGCATTTCAGTTTCAGACTTCAGAAAATTCATGCTAATGCAACACCTATCAGTCTGTCAACTTTCTGAGTTTGTAAGAGCAATATTTAAAAAGTGTCCCAATTTTTGGGCCTTTGTCCCCCCATTATTTCTTGGTTGAGGTATGAAGCCAAGGCAGATTTTGCCAAGGTTATTCTTTATGGGTTTGTGGAGAATTCCTCTTTGACTTCCTCTTCCCTTCCTTCACAGTAGCTTTGTACTCTCCCATTTGTTATAAATGCTGCAACAGTATTATGGAAGGACATAGTGCAGTTGTGTAAAACCTTACCATAACAGTAGATGTCCTTCTCTTCACTGTTGCAGTATTCGGCCCATCCCTCCTGTCCCCTTTTCTTCCCTTTTTCTGTTAAGAACATCTGACTGACCAAGGGGTCTTTGCCTTTCTCCTTAGGCATCTCCTCATGTACACATTCTCCTCTCTCCTGGGGTGCCTGTAATTCTTCTATAGCACTTCAATTCTGAGTTTAGAGAATCTGTATGTCACCTTTATGCCCTACGGTGATGAGAGGAGCATGTGTCTGACATACAATGCTCATAAAAGTTAAAGGCTTTGGTATACTAGCTAAGCATAGGGCTATCCTTAGCAGGAGATCCTAGAAGTTATGAATACTGCAACAGTGAAGAGAAGACCATCTGCTGTTATGTTATGCTTTTACACAACTGTACTTTGTGCTATGATATAAGACTGGTGAGGGTGATTGGCCTATAATTACCCGAGTCTGTGGAGGTGCCACTGCTCTCCAAGCATCAAGGACAACTACTGTGGCTAGATTGAAGTTAAAACAGTGTAAGTAAATGCTCAGATATACATATTTTGCACTGATGAAATTAAGCCTGGTATATTGTCTGGTCACATGAAAGTATTACTTTTTATTCTTTGACAGTGATTTTAAGACCTGTTCCACAGTGATTTCAGGGGAAAACACATTTTCTGGGATACTAGGTCACCAATATAGGCAGGCTGGGTAAAGTTTACACTTCGTTTGTCTGCCATGTCAGATATGAATTTGTGATGTCATTATAGAGGAGTTCTATGCGCTGTTGGAATTTATTCATTAACTTCCTGACATAACTAAAAACAGATGTGTAGTTTCCTTTGGCTTGCACTTGTACTCTGCTTTACATTTTCTAATAATACTTCTAGATAGTTTTACTTTTTTGAAAGTTCTTTGCTGGCATGTTTCAGCCCTGTTGTATGATAAGGAGCTAGGGAATTTTTACAAATTTTCATAATTTTCCTACTTTTATCACACAGCTTATTAATACAGGAATTCTACCAGATAAGTTTATTCCTGAATCGACCATTATATTTTGGAAGGACAGGTATTGGCTTATCTATGTAGCTGTTTAGCTGCTGGTAAAGTCAGAAGTGAATATGGCAGCCCTTTCAGTTGCAAGGCATTGCTGGGAAATTTGTACAGCTCTTCTACAAGCTGAAGTAGGCTTGCCAAGGAGAAGCCCCTAAACGTGGTCTCATTTGGTGGTGGGGTGGTACCACTAGGCCTAGCAGACAAGATGACTGACTTGTGCTCAGATGTAAGTAAAATAAAACAAATAACTAAAATAAAATGAAATAAACATAAATAAATAACTGGTGTCAAAATCATAGTCTAAATCGAAATGCCAAAAACTGTATTATATCCTTTGGGAAGTTATTAATCCCAGGGAGCTACCACATTGACAATGCACCCCTAAGAGTTGACCCAGTTGTTTGGGATTTGGGAACTTATGTGGATGGTAACCTCACTTTTGAAAATGTGTCTGTTGTTGTAAGAAAGTCCTTCTATATTGTACAGCTTGTAAACAAAGGGATTGTGTCTAGATATAGGGATGTCATTGCCCCCCTTTACTCCACCCTCATTAGGCCAGTCATTAAATGTAATGCCCCCTTTGGCATGTATCTGTCCAGACACAAGCAGCAACTGGAATGCCCACAGATACACCGTACTAAAATGATACAAGGCCTAAACAACATGTCCTACATAGTGCAACTCAAAGCCTTGTCAAACTACTAAGAGGTGACCTGTGCTTGTCATTCAAGGCATCTTCAGACCCATTACTGATGAATTTACTGCACATCAACAAGTTAAACTGCATCAGAAATACTCACTCCAGGGATCTCAACCTGTTCTGCAACATCAAAAGAGTGGTTTGGAGGGACAGGTATATCTCACAGAGTATACTATTACTGCTATGGAACAGACTCCCCATTCTCATAAAACAAAGTTCATCCCTGTCCATTTTCAAGTGCAACTTGGATCATTGGATGGAAAATTTACCCCAGGACTGCACCCTTTACTACTAATGGACAGATGCAGCTTCAAAATGCTTTATCGCATATATGGCTCCCCTCAAATTATCTATGGTACGATCCCAGTTATTCACTTTAAGAGTAATATATAATTATCTACCATTGGATGGGTAGGCCAGTTTATAACCAAATGAGATGGGTTAATTTGAGCACAAAAAAGGGAAACTGGCTAGTCTTAAAATGTCCTGCAAGGGCCGCTAACCTAGTATTTACCTATGAACCTATGAATTGGGGATGAGAAGATACGGGGTAGAGTACAGACAAGGGCTGGGTTGGTAAGGACCAGATCAAGCATATTACAGCATGTTGTGGGTAATTTTAAATTTGCTCTAGTATGGTGGTATTAACAGTGTCCAGGAAATGCTGAGCAGATCCATTTTTAGAGGTGTAAGTGTGTCAACCATAGTTTGGAAAAGTGAAGCCCCCTAGTATGAAGTTCAGTGAATCATTCAAGATTTATGTCTGGGATTTAAGCAAAAAAAAAAAAGAAAAAAAAGGAAAAAACAGAAAGGATGGACAGTAACTCCGGAAAACAAAATACAAACAATCACTGCTAGTAACAATAAACCATTTATTCAAATTGTTTACTTTGTTTTCCAGCGTTATCATCCATCCTTTTTGTTTTTTTTGCTTAAAACATTGGTCTTTTAGATATAGTGCATACACTGGAAATGGGTTCAAACAACCTATCTATGTGCACATTTGTTTTTGTATTTGTATTTTAATGTTTATATTTTTTACAGTGAGTTTCCTTGGATTTAGAGTTTTGATACTTCCAGAAATCCAGTACACTTCAGAGACTGGAAACATGACTATTCGTTGGCATGCATGTACAGATACTTCGAACTGTACTGCATCAATCTCAAATGGACAAAGGACAAATGCATTGATTCACAAAAGCTCAAAAGGCCTGCTCCTCTACACTTTCTGCTACTAACATATATCAACTCAGTGATTGCACTATGGTGGGAAAAGGATAAATTCCCTGATCCTCATTGCACTGCAGTCTCAGCATGAGAAAAGCCCAGTTTGACAAACTGATTCTCAATTAACTGCCCTGTCTTTCTCACGTATTGATGAAAGGCAACTTCAATGGAAAGATATGGCTCTATATGAGTATGTGCGCATAATCATATACTCATGTAATTAATGTATAAAAACTGGTCGATCATAAACAAAAAAAGAACAGTCTTTTTAGCAGGGGGCTTCCATGTGGGGGATTGCACCCCCACACCCCTGCTAATTATATGTACCAAATTGAGCTTGCTCTACAGTGATGAAAGGGCTAATTCCCCATTCCACACTGTCCGTAATCTCGCACTGAAACAAAGCTGGCAATTTTCGATCAGCTGAGCTGACTTTTTGTTGGCTCTACGATCGCACCATTAAATATATATATATATATATATATATATATATATATATATATATATATATATATATATATAAAATATAAGTCAACCTTGGCACATACCGCTGGACTGCCCCACACCCCAGCTGATAGTACGTATTACTGCAAAATCACACAAAATCAGAGTAAGCACATATTTCCCAATCTTAGAAACTTTACGATCTTGCATACGTGCCAACCGTCTGCTTAGCTGATCAAATGCAGTCAGCTAAACAGCTACTGACTACACACAGTCAACAAATTCAAGTATATATATACATATACACACACACATATATATATATATATATATATATATATATATATATATAATATATACATATATAATATATACATACATATATATATATATATATATATATATACACACACACATATATATATATATATATATATATATATATATATATATATATATATATACATACATATATATATATATATATATATATACATACATATATAATATATACATACATATACACACACATATATATATACACATATACATTGCTAAAATTTCATTGGGTAAATGTTTTTTTCATCGACCAGGAAAAAAGCTGGTATGTGATTAAAAATTAGTTGGTCACACCTACTGGGGTTTGGCTGTGTGCAAAGCTGCTGTACAGTAGGCAATGAGAAATTTACCATTTCCCTACTGTAGTTCTGTCTCAGACTTACAGATATATATTTAGCAGCTGATAGTCCCCCTGCAAAACCCATTGTTTGAGTCACTTTTTTAAATTTTTTCAATGAGTTAGTGATTGAGCATTGACTCTTATGTGGCATTCTGTCAAAGTATGGAAAAGCTGATCGAACAGTATTGTCTTTCCCTGAGCTAGATCTCAGTACAGAGGGAAGTGAGAAATTTGACCCTTTCCCCACCATAGTTTGATGTGGGGGGGCTTGGAGGTTGGCATAATGGTTAATGTTTTTACCTCACAGTCACAGAGTACAGAGTTTAATTTTTTTACCTTTTAGGGAAATTGGCAAGGCTTAAAAATGTCTCACCAGATCAGCTAGCCTTATTGTTACCTATGAACTTGTGTATGTGTGGGGATACAGGGGAGCTTGACCCCACTGCAAAAAAATCTGTTTTCTTTTTGTGTTTGTTTGTTGATCTTTTGAAAATCAGTGATTGATGTTCAGTGATTTGCAGTATGGTGTAATGACACTTAGCTGAAATGTCATATACCCATATAATCAATAGTTTTTCCATATTATTTTTGAAGGAATCTGGGAAAGTGCAGTGTTATTTATTTGTCACATGTTTCTGTTCCTAATATTTGTTTTAGTATTAGGCTCCCTGATCTTATAATAGCTCCATTAGTGTTGTGTTCCAGGCATAGGATTTCAAAATTAACTGGATTTGACATTACCTTATATACCAGGTAGGAGTCACTTGTTACAACCTGCATGAAATAAACTTTAATGATGATTCCTGAACATACCTCTCAACTATGCAGAATGTCCAGATTTCTGCCTCATCTTGTTCGTCTGTTTCTCATAAAATTGTGGTTTTCTGGCAAATCATTGACAAAGCACTGAGGGTTGAAGTCAGAAAAATGCTAACTGACATCTGAGTTTCAGACTTCATACCCTTCAGAAAATTTGTGCTAATGCAAAATCTGTTAGTCTGTCAACTTTCTAAGTTTGTAAGAGTAATATTTAAAAAGTGCCCCTATTTTTGGCCTTTTGCCCCCCCCCCCCCCATTATTTATGGCTTTGTCCAGATTTCTTGCTCTAAGAAGTCGAGAGATATGCACCTGAAGCCTTTCTGAATAGTTTTAATTATCCATCTCAATGAGTTTATTTTAAAGAATCATTGTACCTTTTCAAGCATTTTTTTTTCAAAGTTTACAAATACAGCATTGCATTTAATAATGGGTCGGAGAAGTGAGATCTGCAACAATTGAATTATATCCTTTGACTAACTCGACATTCCCTTTAGAATTACATGGTTACAGAATATGGTTTTTTGACTTTGGTGGATGCACACCGATCAAAGTTTGCTGTTATCTGCTATTGCCCATAGATGTTTATTGATAGTAGCTTTTTAATGATCTGGCCATTTACTTTATATTATTTATATCCCTGTTGTCAAGTCTCATGATGCTGTATTTACTAACATTAAAAATCATTTCATTACTACTGCACTAGCTGAATATTTTTGCAGCCTATCTTGAAGAACTTTGGTATCTTTTATTGAAGTAATTTAAGTTAATCAGTTTGCAGTCTTCAGCTTGTTTGCTTGTACAGAGTCCATTTTCTGTTTTTGTACCTGAGGAAATTAAACCACAAAAGAAATTTCCTGAATACAGACCTAATTCACTGGTGAATTCTGCCTGCCAAGACAGACAGGTAACCCTCCCTTCCACCCAGACTTGTATCCTGCTGCTTTACATTTATTTTACTCTTTGTGTTCTTTTTAAATGCTTTTTGTCATTTATTCCCTTATTCTGAAATAGTGTTGAATGCCTAAGAACGGCGAAAGGTCAAGATAAGCAGAAGAATGTGTATACAAGGATGGAATAGGTTTGACATGATGTTATGGTGAGGTTATGTGCTGATGGACACAGCATCAGATCTCCTAAGGTCATCAGGGATGTCACTTTGTTTTTTCAAGTAGCTAGCTTACAGCTGCACTCCAATAATTGTCAGGCACACATAATCACAGTACTCTGTGATTCATATATTTTTCAGTCATGGAGTTTGGTGGGGGGCTTCTTTTACATGCCTACTCTGTGCCTGGACTATTACAGGTGTATAGTACATTCTGAGCAGTAAGGGTAGTTCAGGAAGTCTGTTTAACATGTGCAGAAGTGTATGATCAATTGTTTATGTAAAATTATAACTGCTCAGAGTTGATCCTACCTTAATATATCCCACTCCCATTCCATTTAGCACCACACATTTAGTCATTGTCTGCCCCCCCAAGCACACATACACACTTTTAAAACACCAGCCACTAGGCATAAGTACAAATGTCTTCAAAAAAGTGCATGGGTATGAGAGAGAGAAAGAGAGAGAAAAAAAAAAACAGAGAGAGAGAGAAACAGGAAAAATAACAACCCACCCTGGTGGAATCTCAAAATCAATAGGCAGTATAACAGAGAGAAATAAATCTTGGCAAAAATTAGGAGGTGCAGCACCCAGCAGGATAAAAGCACTCTCATCAAACTAAACAAACAACAAGGACAAATAAAGTCTACCAAAGGCAGATTTGAGGTAAATCTGGCCTCCTAGGCAAAGGACAACCACCAGGCATTCTTTAGCTATGTCCGCAACCACAAAGACAATATACAGTTGTGTGCAGGGCTTATTGTAAATGGCACCACCTATACCAAAACAGAAGATATAGCAAACCTACTGGTGGATAAATTGAGCTCCAACTTTACCCTACTGTCTGCCCCTCAACCGTCTGTAAGGAAATGCCACAGGCTTTGTTCCTGTGAAATGGAGAACAGTAACAGTTATTCCACTCCACAAAGGTAGCCTAGGAACAGACCTGGGGAATTACAGACACATAACCTTGACTAGCCTCATCTGTAAGGCCATGGAATGTATCATTATGGACCTCATAAATAAAGACATAGGTGACCTCCAAAACCTGGATCTTGCCCAATGCATCTTCATGAAGGGCAGAGCCTGCCTGTTAAATCTGGTGGATTTCTTTGAAAATGTGACCAAGGTCATTAATGAGGGCAAAACTGTGCACACAGCATACCTTGACCTGGCAAAGGCTTTCGACACAATCCCACATTCAGGCATTACTTGATAAACTTACCAAACTAAATGTAAACCCATTCATTGTAAGATGGGTTGTCAATTGGCTCACAAAACAGACACATGCTATCATTGTGGGTAACTCCACATCACCCAGCAGACCTGTTACCATTGGGATGCCACAGTGGTCAGTGCTGGGCCCCCTATTGTTTAGTATATACTTCTCAGAAATTCAGGTCAAAACTAAGAGGTTATGGCTGACCAAGTTTGCAGATGACTGCAAACTAGGTGCAATCATTGAATCCCCAAATGATGTCAGTATACTCCAGGAGGGTCTCACACAGACCAGTGACTGGTGTATTAGTCACGGTCTCAAACTGAATGCAAATAAATGCATAATCATTCCCTTTGGCACAGACAGTGTCCCCTCAAACTATCAAATCAACAACAATACCCTAAGTACCCATGAAGTAGTAAAGGACCTAGGATTATAAGTTGACTACGACTAACTTCACCCACCATGTGTCTACTGGAGTAAGGAAAGCTTTCTACATAGCACACTTTATTAGTAAAGGCATTGCCTCGAGAGGAAAAGAAGTTATACCCCTCTTATACTCTGCACTTATCAGGCCCATAATTGAGTATAACACCCCGTTTGGTATGTACCGTACTAAGCACCTGCAGCAATTAGAGAGACCTCAGAGGTTTCTAACAAAGAAGATCAAAGGGCTCTAGCATGTGCCGTACACAGACCGACTCAAGTCCCTGTCACTATACTCTGTATCATATAGACTTCTTAGGGGAGACTTATGCCTGGCCTACAGAGCAATCCATGACCCAAACCTAATGAATTTGCTGCATATCCGTAAATCAAATGGGACTAGGGCTACCCATTCCAGGGACCTAAATATGGCCTGTGACTTAAACAGGACATGCTGGAGGGACAGATTTATCTCCCAGCAACTGCAGCATCTTTAGAATAGACTACCAATTCATGGGAAAAAGCAACTCTATGACACTGTTTAAGAGGAACCTGGACAAGTGGATGGAACACCCTAAATTCTTACCCAGTTTGGGTTCATAAAGGGCCGCTCTTGTCTCCTGAACCTGATTGACTTCTTTGAATCAGTCTCCAGAGTCATGTACGAGGGTAAGGCAGTCCACACAGCCTATCTGGACCTCGCCAAGGCCTTTGACACCATCCCCCACTCTGGAATCATAGATAAACTTACTAAGCTGGGCATTAATCCCTACGTCACTCGATGGGTTGCCAACTGGCTTACTGACAGAACCCACACTGTAAAAGTAGCTGACTCCAAATCTAGCTCCAGACAAGTGACAAGTGGAGTACCTCAGGGTTCAGTCCTGGGACCTCTCTTGTTTGGCATCTACTTCTCTGAAGTACAGTCCAACACTAAGTGACACTGGCTAACAAAGTTCATAGAGGACTATAAACTAGGAGCTATTATTGAATCCCCAAATGATTTGGATAATCTACCAAAGGGCCTTACAGAAACAGATGCTTGGTGCCAGAGCCATGGGCTCAAGCTCAATGCCAAGAAATGTATAGTTATCCCCTTTGGGAAAAAACATGTACCCGTGAATTACCACATAGGTGGCAGTACACTAAACTTTGAAAGTGTGATAAGAGACTTAGGGACACAGGTGGACAGTGTTCTCACCTTCAATACCCACATCGCCACAACAGTCAGGAAATCCTTCTATGCGGCACACCTCATCATTAAGGACTTTTCATCCAGTAAAAAAGGAAGTCATTGTCCCACTGTACTCATCCCTCATTAGACCCATTGTAGAATACAACGTCCCATTTGGTATGTACCTCTCAAGACATCTGCAACAATTGGAAAGGCCACAGAAATACCTCACTAAAAGAATCACAGGCCTAAAGCAGATGCCCTATGCTGACCACCTTAAAAAACTCCAGCTATACTCTGTCACATATTGTGTACTCTGAGGCAATCTCTGCTTAACATACAAGGCCATGTCAAACCCAGAGCTGCTGGACATGCTACACTTAAAGAAATCCCAATCCCTCAGAGCCACATGCTCCAGGGATCTACACCTTGTCATCACAATAAACAAAACATGATGGAGGGATAGGTTCCTGACCCAGAGACTCCCCAGACTCTGGAATAGACTGCCCATACATGTCAAGCAGAGCGCTTCTTTGGCCCTCTTCAAAAGGAACCTTGATGTTTGGATAGGAGAAAGGAAATTCACCCCGGGGATCATGTCAATCGCCCTGCTAGACAGTGGTCCAGGGAAGTAAATAGTGTGGGAAGAAATAACCAGGGAATTGTTGTGGCTAGGCTTGTATAGGCCCTAGGGCCAATAGCCTAGTACCAGCCTGTGAACCTGTTACCAGGGATAGAGCCCACAACCCTCCTGGACGTGGGCAGTCATCACTAAATGCAGTCTTGGGTACTGACTAGCATTTCTATGGTATTACATTGGGATGAAACGGCTAGGCTTAAAATGACCTCTGGGTTGATAGCCTAGTAATCCCTTATGATCCTATGATAATTCCCCCTCATGTCATTAAGGAAGAGATCCTTAATGCCAAGAACACTGCATCAACGGGCCCAGACAATATCCCAGGATGCCTTCTAAATAGCATGAAGCATGACCTATCAGGCTGTCTGGAATTGCTATTTAACTGTAGCCTACAAAGAGGCTTCGTGCCTCATTGAATGGAGAACAGCAACAGTTATCTTTCTGCTCAAAGGTGGGCCATCTACAGACCCTGAAAACTACAGACCCATAAGTCTCACTAGTGAAAAGAATTATCATGGAAATGATCAACAGTGATATAGTAAGCCTCCAGACTCTGGACCCAACCCAGTTTGTTTTCATCAAGGGAAGGTCATTCCTATTTAACCTGGTGGACTTCTTTGAGAAGGTCACCAAAGCAATGGACAAGGGCAAAATTGTTCACACTGCCTACCTTCACCTGGACAAGGCATTTGACACAGCACCCCACTCAGGCATTGTTGTCAAACTCAAGAGGTTAGGTACAAGCCTGTATGTCACCTGGTGGATAGCCAACTGGTTCACAGACAGGACCCAGGAAGTTAGAATTGGAGAGTCCACCTCTACAAACAGACCAGTCACAAGTGGATTCCCTCAGGGATCGGTCCTTGGACTGCTGTTTTTGGCATTTACTTCTCTGAAGTTAAGGCTAATGGCAATGATCTCTGGCTGACTAAATTTGCAAGTGATTGCAAATTAGGAGCTTTTATTGAATCCCACACTGATACAAATGTTCTCCAGAAAGGGCTGACACAGAAACAATTGGTGTCAGAGCCATGGACTAAAACTAAATGCCAAGAAATGCATAATAGTATCCTTTGGAAGGTCATCCATCCCTGGTAACTGTCATACTGACATCACACCCCTTAGAGCTGATCCAGTAGTCAGGGACTTAGGGACACACACAGATAGTAATCTAGCCTTTGACCATCACGTGTCTACAGTAGTGAGGAAATCATTCCATATTGCACAATGTATAAACAAAGGTATAGCATCTACGTCCAAGGAAGTCATTGTTCCACTGTATTCAGCATTCATCAGACCTATCATTGAGTACAGTGCCCCTTTGGTATGTACCTAACCAGACATATCTAAAAATTGGAATGTCCGCAGAGGTTCCTCACTAAAAGAATACAGGGCACAAGTAAAATGTCCTATGCCGACTGCCTCAAGGCCCTATCCCTGTATTCCATCTCCTACAGGCATTTGAGGGGAGATCTATGCCTGGCATACAGGGCACTGTTAGACCCCACTCTTGATGGACCTCCTGCATATCCACAAAACAAACAGTGCCAGAATTACCCATTCTAAAGACTTAAACCTTGCCTGTGGTATACATAGGACCTGCTGGACAGACATGTATGTATCCCAGAGACTACCCTGTGTCTGGAAAAGGCTCCCCATCCATGCGAAGCAAAGTTTTTCCCTAACCCAATTCAACTGTAACTTGGCCAATTGGATAGGGAACAGGAAATTCATCCCTGGTTTGACACCCATATCTCTAATGGACACAGGCAACCTGTAAATTGTTCATCTCCCAGGCCCCTGCTAGTAAATGTTTCATCTCTGAAGCCACTGCTTACACTTATGAACGGTACCAGAACTTGTCAGAGATTTGGGGTGTATGGCTAGGGTTAAAAAGGCCCTTGTGGTCATTAGCCTAGTAAACACCTGTGTGTGAGAGAGAGAGAGAGAAACAGAAAGCGAGGGAAACCAACAGAGAGAGAGGAAAGGGTGCAAGCAAAGTGGTTATAGAAAATGGATAGTGAAGAAGTAAAAGAAAATGGAGAAATCTAGACATAAATATTGAGTCATTCAAGGAAAATAAGGAAGATGAAGTGGTGGCAAAGGCACTTATAACACAGAAGGGGGACATTGGTCAACTGAGTCACATAGTAAATGTGAAGCACTACAAAGTCATGAAACAAAAGGCAAGATGGTGAGAAAGATGAAGACAACTTGGAGAGAGGAAGACATTTGTGGATTATGTGAGCTGTGGTAAATGCAGCCAACACTAGTAGCATAGAGCAATAAAACGCTTTCTCTAGATTTGCCAAATTAAGTTCAACTAAAAGTCAGGGAGGATGGATGGGCCTATCCTGCGGTGAGGGAAGTCCACAGCTGATTGTACATATTGCCATTGTGGGGGGAGAGGCCTGTAGGCAGACATTAGACTCACAAGGACAGTGATGGGTATTAGCCTTCACAGCTGGTACTGTATCTGGAAGTGCAGACTCAGAAACAAATACCATTGCGGGCCACAGTATTTATTTATTTATTGACATTTAACTGGGTTAGTCCAGCTGAGCCAGGGGCCTATTTTCAGTGGAGACCTGAGGAGAAAAGCTCCAAAAGTATTACATAGTTTTACATTGTAATCAAATCAAAAAGAGAATATCATTACATAGAGTAGGATAAATGACAATTGACAGGTCTAGAGAATATCACACATGAAGTACATTCAAAGAGATAAAGCATTCAGCTGAGAGCCATCTGTGCAAAAATGGATTTTCTTTTCTTTATAGAAAGATATATATGAGAGGAAAGGGGGGCATAAAGGTCAATATGAGAAGTACAAGAAGGTAAAGAACAGGGAAAGGTAGTTAATGTGAATATTGATTCAGTCTGCACACTCCTCCAGACTATCAAAATGTCCTCATTGCTAGGATGCCTGCAAGAGGACAAAAAATTCATGGATGTCTTGAATGACAGACCCTGTCTGACAGCTCTTACATCAGCTTGAGGTGGAACCTTTACAACTGAAGAATAGACACTGTCCAATCAAGGACAGGCGTGATGGTCAGTTGACACAGAATTGATTAGGCACTGTTTAATCAAGGACAAGCTTAATGAAAAGCAGGCACACAGACAAAAATAACCAAGAAATTAAAAGTGTTGAAAATGTTTGTAATGTTAAAAGTAAGTTAAGTTGGTACTTAGTAAACTAGGGGCTTTTAGTGTTAAAGCGTGGGATCAGGAAATATGTAGCACATCAGGAGGGAGTGGAGAAGAGCATTTATCACTGCTTCAACTCCACAGGCTGTCTAATAGAAGAGTGTATTAAGTTACATCAGATTGTAGGAAATATGAGCAGTATTAGTGAAAATATTCTTCTGTAACTGCTTTCATGTTAAGACCTTTGACCAAATTAAAATGCAAACTTTTGTTTTTATAGCGTAAGGAAGAATATGACTGTATGAAATGGAGACAGAAGAAAGTAATAACAGTGCACACCACAAAAGGCAGGAGGAAAAGTAGATTTACTGCAGAAAATTCATTCATATACCACACACCAGCAATTGTGGAGGGAGAGTTTATGGTATGGATTTATGGGAGGGAACTATTACGGAAGGAAGAAGCGTGTGTGTGAACACACACACACACATACATGTGCATACACACAAATACACACTATGTTAATAACCAGGTAACGCACAGGATCATATCCCGCAGACAGAGGGAACATGCAAAGCCATATCATCTCAATCCAGTAGCAAAAGTGTACATTCCTTCTCCTCAATACAATACATACATGACTAGGGGAAGAGGCAGAGACTGCATCAGCGTACTCCTTGAACCAAAGCTCAAATGAGGTACTTTAGAAACTTTAGGAGGCAAAGGCTCTGGTCCCATTGCAGGAATGTGGAACTAAAGAAGTACATATGCTTCAGCTAGGATTTGAACCTAGACCTACTGGATCACTGTTACAACTGCTTTACCACAAAGCTAAAGGACCAGACCTGTAGAAGGGATTGTGTATACCAAGAAGACGTATTCACTCTTCAGTTGACTGGAGCACCCTCCTGTATTTTTTTTGTTTTTTTTTTTCACCGAGTCACTAGGAGGGGGAGGAATATTATCATTAATAAAAGTAACACATAAGAGGACAATTCTCTTTTACTGTTTAACCCTAGTTTGTGGAGAATCCCAGACTTTTTAATTCGAATATTTGGACAAGTGCTGTGATATAATTAAGCAGTAGTATGCAGCCAGAATAAGGTACAACATGGCAGGCTTGCTTAGTAGCTATTTCTGCGTACGGTTGCCTACTGCCTTTCATAAAATTTGTCTGGCTTCATTCACCAGCAAGGCAGCTAGATTGATTCCGTTCATTGGTGTTGGCAGTTTTAAAATTGTCTGCTGCATTTGGATTTCACAGTTGCTTTCTCCTTGGAAACAGGCCCTCTTTTCTCAAGGGTTTCAGGCGATTGTAGCAATTATTGGTTTGATTTGTTTGCCTGCTTTGCTAGTAAATGGCCAGAGTGGAAAATATTAATGTAATTGAAAGTCATAAATAAGAAACAGTCACACCTCTCAACTTCTTAGCACAAAAAATTTGGGCAGAAAGTCCCAAAACTAGGTACAGATTTTAAATGTTGCTCTTATAAACTTAGAAAGTAGATAGAATAACAGGATTTGTCAAAGCATGCATTTTTCTGAAGAATATGAAGCCTGAAACTCAAATGTATGCCATTATTAGTGATTTCAGTCCTCAAATCATCCCAGTGATTTTCTAGAAAACCACAGATTTTATGAGAAACAGACCAAACTATGAGGCAAATATCTGGACAGTTAAGAGGTATGCAGACAGTGTTCTATTGAGCCAGTTTCCCATAAATGCTGCTAAGTACTGTGTTTTGCATGCTGTAGTTTATTTTTCCACACACACCCTGTTGTGTGCACAAATTTGTTAATGCTTTGTGTATGAATTGTTGACACCAAGAACCCTTCTTCATGGAATGACATAGTTAACTTTTTTGCCATTTTGTTGCAGTATTAGAAGTAAATAAATACATGCGCACCCACATTTTGAACACATTGCTATGAAAGAACACTATCCATGTAACCATGTGAACATTTTTAGTAATTACCTTTAATTGTTGTCTTTGCTGCCATCAAGTGGTATTTTTCTGAACTGCTATTATTGGAATGGTAATATACCTAGAGATCCAGTATACAGTAACTTATGTATGCTTTAACAATTGGATAGTATTATTATTAGATTACAAAAGTGAACTCACTAGGGCATAGTCATAGTAATTTAAACACTATTATCAGATAATAATTGCACAGTCCCTGCATTTGCAGGCAAGAATAAATATGGCTTATTTAATTTCTAGCTGATTTAGTTTTAGTGACTAAGTAAATTCATTAGCTTTATTTGTCAAAGTAGTAACAGTGAATGACAAAGTGGACCATAAAAGTCACAGTGAGATGTTACGTTTGTGTACAGCTGCTGAGGCAGCAGTTTGGCTAAGGAGTTTGTGGTATGGAGTGTCAAATGTTGTGTTGTATTCAGTTAATTATTTCAGGAGACTGACAAAGGAAAGTTCTGGTAAGACTGGGAGCAAACGGGATGGTGCCTACAAATGGAGATATAATGGGATTTGGAGGGGTTGTACAAAAATGGTGAAAAGTAAAATGGGAGGAAAGCAATGATTTTGAAACAAGATGGTCTTAGAAAAATAAATTGGTTAAAGGTACCCCAAGAGGCAAGGGTTAATGCAGGAAATTTCATCTTGTAATGTTGTAATGGTGGAATACAGGGTAGACAGTGTCAGTGGAGCTGACCGACACATATACTTCTGCAAACTGGTGTTTTAAGGACGGGTAATTGGTCACTATAAATGGTATACTTAACCTAAATGGTGAGGCTGAAAAGTGGAGAACTGAATGATCTGGTCAATGAAACCTTCTAGGTACAATACAATGGGCAGTGAGAGTTAGGAGAACAATATGCATGTGCTGGCAAATGGTATATTATTTAATAAATTATATGGAGATAGATGTGATGGCATTTGTGCCTTTTTTAATCCCTAGGATTTAGAAAAATTACTGCCGCCAACACTAGTCAGTTAGACTGGGACATCCATTTAGCACATTATAGGTTCATACTAGGCTAACTGCCCTGAAAAGCCATTTTAAGCCTAACCAATAACCCAACATCAGAATCAAACCCTGTGCCTTGTTTCTAAGAGGAGAAGACCTTAACCATTATGCCAGACAAGTACAACACCAATAAGTCTGAATTCACAAAGTAAAGCTGCACAGAGAAACCCTTCTGAACACTGTGCTGTCAGACCTGACCGTAAAAGTATTTTCCTACCATTCCACACATTATGCCTGTCAACACACACACACACACACACACACACACACACACACACACACACACACACACACACACACACGCACACACACATGCACACACACGCACGCACACACACACACACACACACACACACACACATCTGTGCATCTACAGACAAACTCATACTCATGAAACCACTCACACCAGTGTGCATGCTCCCACATAAGTCACATCCAAAATGGCATTTTTATACTCTCCTCCCTCAGATGGCCACACACACACACACACACACACACACACACACACACACACACACACATCTGTGCATCTACAGACAAACTCACACTCATGGAACCACTCTCACACCAGTGTGCATGCGCCCACATAAGTCACATCCAAAATGGCTTTCTTATACTCTCCTCCCACAGATGGCCACACAAACGCACATATCCGTCCGTCCACATTCATTTATTGGACCTTGATGTCATCATACATTTTATCACAGTTTAAATCACAGAACTACAAACATATCTCTCCATCCCACTTTTATCACTTATTTAGTTCACTGCCAAAATGTAGCACAGCAACATCAAATAACCCCTTTAAATTCAGTGTAAATCCCCATATACAACTGCACCTGTAAGTTTTTTCAGCATACTTCCCTTTAAGATATTCATCTAAATGGATAACCCTGGACTTCTTATTTTCAACAGCTGAAGAAACTTGAGAAATGTCCAGTTATGTTTTAGTTATAAGTCATTGCCATTTTGTACTGTTCCACATTCTTAATACCCACAAAGTACAGTTTGCCGTTGCTGCTTCCTCTTGGTTTACCTTTACATCGTCGATGTCAATATGGACGAAACTGCTTCCACGAATACCAAAGTGCGAATGTCTCCAATGTCGAATTCCACATAAGTGAACGGCAAAACCTTGCCCCTTTTTGACCCATGGTAGCACTGGTGTGGAGGTAATGTCAAAATTCGACAATTTCGACATTTAAAAATTTTCACAGTTTTGGTTCGCTTAATGTGTGATCGACGATATAAAGGTTAACCCTTCCTCTTTACTCTAATATTTCCAAAACCTCTCCAGCAGTACAAACATTCCCTAGAATTCAGAAAGGCTTACAACACTGCAAAAGCCTTTACTCTGAAGATTTCATACAATGCAGTAAGTCTGAGTGATTCAGAGACCAGGCTTCCGCTATGACTTTACATGAGAACTGACCATAGCAGACACCATAGCATGAACTTCAGCTCTCTCACACCTCTTTATCCATATTTCATCCTTCCTTATCTCATCTTGTCATTCCTTTTAATTACTGCCTCTCATTCATCCTACTTCCCTGTTCCTTTTGCATCTCTATCACACCTCTTCTCTTCTCTCTACATGCCTCTCTCACCATTTCTCTGTCTTCTCCCCAAGGCATCCTTTCTTGCAACTATTCCCACTTGGATGTTTTAATGTCTTCATACCGCTCTATATAATGCTCTTCTGCCATCCCTGTAGGATAAGCCATCTCAGTCGTTGTAGCTACATCTTATCCATAAAGCTCTAAAAAGCATATTTCCATTGTCCATCCATGTTTTGACTTTCTTGAACTAAATGTTGTAGCATATTCTTGCATCTGTAAATATGTATTTTTTTAGCTCATCCTTATGACTGTAAATATGTTTTGTTCATTTCTTAGGTGATCATATTCACCTTGGCTGTGACTGAAAATGATCCATTGAGATCAGTGCATTACCCCGGTATGCAAATATAAGTAAATAAATAAATAAATAAAACAAACATGGCTTAGCACTGAAGCTGCATGCAAATGCCACATTGCATCGGTACAGCTAAGAGTAATTAACCATGAAGCCAGCAACAAAATCATGTGACAGAGCGATTCTAAGGATCGCTCTTCTGAGTTGTTTTGCTTGTGGGGAGAAAATGTGTATGCCATTTTTTGGTGGCCTACACCCATTTACACCTATGGAATTTGGTTGGTACCATGTACTGCTGTGCTATATTCCAGTAGTGAACTAAGTAAATGCTGAAAATAGGATGGAGCGATATGCTTGTAGTTCTGTGATTTAAACTATGATAAGAAGATATTTGATGAAAACAAGGTCCAAGGAAAAAGGATTTTAAAAACGGGGTAAAGGTAAAAATAAAGGGCCAGATTCAGTAAAGCCTATAGGAAGTGCACATTAGGTGCTCACTGTTCTGAGGAACATATAACAGACATAACACACCTTCTTCCTCCTAATTTTAGTTTTCCTACTTATATTCTTGTAGCGTTAAATATTGACAGGGATTCATAAAAGTTACCACAAAGTATAGACTACATGTACACTTAGTGTAATCTTTCTGAGTGACTAGAAAGCACAAAAATGTGATAAGAATGTCTTGAATACAAATTGTGTACCCTTTGTGTAGACTTAGTGTAGGCTTTATTGAATCTAGCCCAAAGTGTTTATTCAGATTGGGGTTTGATTGGTTTAAGATTATGACAGCCCATATACTAAGAAAATGTAGATAGAATAAGTGATGGCAGTAAGACAGTGTTATTTGTGAGAAGCAAACATATTTCAATAAAATAAATGCGGGCTAAACATAATGGGACAGTTTCTGGATGTGAGTTCCACAGTGATTTCTACCAATGCCAGAAATAAATTCAGGTGTAAGAACATGAGAGACAGTTGATTAATAGACATCATGCAGCAATATTGTTTTAAAATGCCAGGGGTAAGAAATAAAAGTTGGAGGTTAGATATTACAATTTTAAAGGTGCAGACTATAAAAGGGTGAAAAATAAGATGGCTTGCTGCTGGGGGGTAGGAATAAATTTGTGTTTATTTTTGTTATTAGGCAGGACAAGTTGATTCATATGAACTTGTTTGAGCCATGCCAGGTGTACAAAGATCCATTGTGTATATGCAGAGAGCTGAGAGGGATTTATACAAGCAGACCTTTTTGTACATTGTAGTAAGATTATGACACAAACAATTATTACAGACAACTGAAAATGTAAAATGCTTGAGAGTCTGGGATTTAAACGCAAGTTTGTAGTTTAATGTTATAATTGTATCCTCTATTTATACTAGTGAAATACAACTTTCTTCTTTCATTTTTTTCCAGAACCAGCAATTTCATATTTACTAGTATTTATCTGTTCCTTGTTTTGTTTTTTAACAGGGTAGGTGCCTGATCTGAAGACACTTTTTAGGTATGACCCAGGCCAAAGTCAAACACACTAACAGGATTTAAAGTGATTTTTACAATATGTACAAATACAGTATGCAGAAAATGAAAATTTATAATATGTACAATTACACTATGCAGAAAATGAAGATCAGAGTGAGTATCTGACACTACAAAATACATTTTATCCTGTCCAGGGTCACCGGAGACCTGGGGCCTATCCAGGCATTCATTGCCCTGTAAGGCAGAGAAACTAATCCTGGATGGACATTGGTGCATTGCAGGTTGTATATGCATGCATATGGACACTTTAGAAGACCATCACTTTACCTTTCTGTATGTCTTTGGGATGTGGAAAGAAACAGAAGCACTCAGTGAAAACCCATGTGGGCACAGGCAGACATGCAAAATCTGTGCAGAAGACAGCACACCTGAAAACCAGATAGGAGAACCAGATACTGTGTAACAATCTCTGTGACACTGTGATGTCTAAAACTAATGAATGCAAAAATGTCCTGTGCTAGAAACATGGCATTAAAATTTGTCTAACAGTATTAATGAAGAGTCCCCATAAAAACAAAAAGTACAGTGTCATATAGGTATAAATCCTATCCAAGATAGACAGATCACACCAATGCTTCTAATAGGCAGTTTTTAATTAAAGTAAAACTTAATTCTATTTGTTTGTTTGTTCGTTCACTTGTTTATGTTTGTTGACTGGGTAGTTCTCATTGGGCCTGAGACCTATTTTCAGGGGAGGTCCAAGGTGGTGGTCATGTTTACTAGAGAAATTTCACCAGGACACCAGGGAAATTGCCATACTCTTTCACCAGGAATGCTGCTTTCTGTTGATGGAATGGCAAAGAATGAACTTTGTGGCAAGATGTTGAGATCTGGGGAGGAAGCAGAGAAGGAGATGTAGACTGTTGAGATGCAGAAGGATGTGAGTTAGCTTGTTGTAAGCGATTGGCATATTACAGTTAGATGTACACCCTCCCCCAGCTCTTCCATTGAATAGCAAAAAAAAAAAAAAGGCCATTCCTTCTACTGGTACACCAACCAGGTGGCCAGACACGCACTCCATCCTGCCCCAGCCATTAATGTCCTGATTCTGTGCCCTATCCCGACCCTCCTTCAACATATTTTATTTTTAAAAAAATCTTCTTTTAAACAGTTGCTGCAGTTTATACTCTGCCTGTACAGAGCACTACTCACTCATGTTTTAGTTCTAAAAAACTATATTCTTTTTAAACAAGAGCAACCTCTTTGCTACAATGTAGCAAGCAGTTGCTACAGTTTAGACCGCACATGGAGTGCTACCACACTCAGGTTTGACTGATTTGCATTAAAGAGGGATCAGATCAGGATTGGCTGATTGTGCTCCCCTCCCATACTTTGCGCCCAAGGCAGTTGCCCCTCTTGCCCTACCCTAGCTATGCTACTGATTGGCAAGGTAGCAGACAGCAGTACATGTGTTATATTTGGGTCTCAACCCATTATGTTTGCCTGTTTATATGTATGTATTCACAAGTCTGATTATACCAATTTTTTTCTATGATCATGGTGAGTGAGCACACATTTAGTATTAGTCTGTAATCCGTTACATGCAAGGGTGTAAAAAGCTAAGGAAAATGAATGACTGTGGCACGTCTGAAGCTTGGAGGGATTATTTTAGTAGTAAGGGATACATTAGAAATTGGTAAGTACTGTTCTTCCAATCTGCAATACTTTAGGGTGCAGTAAATGTATAACTGGGTGCACTTGAAGTCTATTTTGACTAGTAGTTTCATTGATGGCTTTGAAATGGAAAGGAGAAACCTGTAGGTAAGATGGAGCTAAGCTGTGGGAATCGTCGTCATTACATTTTAAAAGTAATGTTGTAGGTAAACTTGGAGAGCAATGTGATTTTTAATGGCATGGTCAGGTCTAGATCATTTGACTTAACATAATTAGAGAAGACTTTATTAGTATTAGTATTTATAGTTTTAAAGTTTTACTGGAATCATTTAGGATTTTTCTAGTAAATGAGTCTGTAAAATTTGATAAATTACTTTTGATGTGTCATGTTTAAGGACTTGGAATGTATCTCCTGTTTGCATTTGTAGGATTTTTTGTTTCTGCTGTTTAACAATTTTTCGAATTCTGTCATTAGTCATAGGATGTGTTTCCCTGGAGTCTTCTTTTCCTAAATGGAAAAAAAAAATGTCCTGTAAGGGAGCCAAAAGGTTATAGGTACAAGAAGGTAAAAAAAGGGTCAGAGCGGTTAAAAATAGCAGGCCAAGGAATATATATTGCAGCTTGCCAGTAATGTTTGCTCTGAGATTTCAGACATGGACTTATTACCACCTACCCTGGTGCTTTTACTGACTAATAAGAGGAGTATGGTCACTGATAGTATGTGAAAGGAAATATAAAGTTTTCATTCCAGTACATCTAATGTTAAATGTGGCTTCATTATATTGGATACTATTTTGTATCAACTGATGCAGATTGTGTTATGTAAAAATCTTGTTATGCTGATTTCTGAAGTGAGTGTTTCAATTCTAGATTTAATAATCGATTTGTCTCAAAGCTAGATTTAAGAATAATTTATATTGAGCAGAATATGCTAATGTCTTTTATAGCTTCTTGCACATGACAGAGTGACAAGGGATAAACACACGCACACACACACACACACACACACACACACACACATATATATATATATATATATATATATATATATATATATATATATATATATGGATCTACTTTATAACATCAAAATTCCAAAATCGCAGACTTCATATTACCGAAACAAAAATGCCAAATACTCATAACACTGAAACTTTAAAATACCAACATTCATAACATCGAAACAACGTATTTGGTTTGTTTAAGTTTTTTCAGGGGGCAAACCCCCCCTGCACCCCCCACATCCCCTGTAACTTAAATATACCAACTCTGAGATCACACTACATTTAGGAAATGGCATGTACAGAATCGCCCATTATTGTTCGGTAAACATTGTCAATAGTGCCTGGAGTGTCATATGTAATGTCCGCCATGTTGAATATATGTATTACAAATCTTTAAAGTTGTAGACCTATATTTAAAATGAACTTAGTAGTAATTCCTCTCCTAGTTTTCCCATTAAGTAAGTTTTGGTGTTATAACTGTTGGTATTTTAAAGTTTCGGTGTTATGATTATTCGGCATTGTCATCTCGATAATATGAAATTCACGATTTTATTCTGTACTATGACAAGATTTATTGTCACATACCCTCCTAAGGTAATTTGAAAAACTGACCAATTTGAAGCAGTATCAGAGGTGAAATTTCTTTTAAGTACAGTTGTTTTATTTACCATGTAAGAACATTCCACCAATATGGTTAGCAGGTCTGTTTTCCATAACTGTATGATATGATTGGGTAATGTGAAGAGAGTCATAATATATCTTTTAACCAAACTTTAGTTATAGTTAGAATATTTGGGTTCTGCTGAGTAAGGCACGCACCAGTTTGAGCCCATTTATTATAAATGCTGCAAATGTTTATGCATGTGATAATTTGGTTTTTATTGTAGTTTGGTTTTTGCATAATTGGTTATTTTTTGTTATGTTGGATTGACACTGATGGCATTTGAATCACGTCTGTCTACCAAATGTGGAGGTGAATTTTAACCACTGTCTTCAAAGGGTGAAGTGATAGCAAGAAAGTCCCCACAAGTCCTTTTTTAATGGTTAATTCACAAAATACCACCTGGCTCCAAGAGTGTAATGGAAATTCACACAACTGTCGTGAGTATGAGTTTCCAACCTCCACACCCCAAACTTACAGAGCTTCATTGCTCACTCTATGAACCAATTTCTTCCAGCATCCCTTTATTCATTGTAACTGCTTTTCACACATACACACACACACACACACACACACACACACACACACACACACACACACACACACACACACACACACACACACACACACATATCCTAGCGAAGTTGGCATAATTCTTCAGTCCCATAGCCTTCTTCCTGACCTGGTAGTCCTTCCATGAATCTGAAGCAAGTCAGAGACTTCTAGTTACATGTTTGCTCTTACATATCTAAGTGTGAAATACACCAATTAATGTCTTTTTCACTTGTAATCATCCAGAACAGTCTCATAGGTATACGCCAGACAGTATGCCCTCTTCTCAGATAAAATAGTGCATAAATACAGTTGTAATAAATAAATGACCTACCACAAAATGTTAGAGGGAAATAAATTAACTGTAATTAAATACAGAAAGGTGCAAATATAGAGTCAAATGTACATAGGGTGACACACAAAGACAATTTTAAAAAAGCAATAAAAATAGGATGCATGTAGAACAAACTAATCTGATATAGTTAATTTTACCTTGTTCAGAAATATCTTAGATTACCATTTGATCAAATTTCCACCTTCAGGTATCATGTAGAACAGCTACGAGAGGGTCAGAATGGAGTGATGATGAAAAATCAGCAAGGAAAGGAGAGCAGTATTTTGGCAATGAATTCATCCTGAAGTCTTGGTGAATAACTTCATGTGGTGGACCCTGTTTTTACAAATTCTCAACAAGCTGACATTGATGTATAGATGGTATTTTTATGTAGCATAAATCATGGAGAACAGTAGGTTAGAAAACAAAAAAGACAACAGGGGCACAGCTCCCAGGATAAAAAACTGCCTAGTTCTGGTGTGCATATTAGTGTCAAGACTGGAAAAATGGCAGTGAAGACTCTTCAGTGCATAGAACAGTCCCTACAATGGGGTTAGACCAGGCTCGTGTGGAGATGCCTACCCCCCAATTAGAGAACATAGAACAGTCCTACAATGGGGTTAGACCAGGCTCGTGTGGAGATGCCTACCCCCCAATTAGAGAACATAGAACAGTCCTACAATGGGGTTAGACCAGGCTCGTGTGGAGATGCCTACCCCCCAATTAGAGAACATAGAACAGTCCTACAATGGGGTTAGACCAGGCTCGTGTGGAGATGCCTACCCCCCAATTAGAGAACATAGAACAGTCCTACAATGGGGTTAGACCAGGCTCGTGTGGAGATGCCTACCCCCCAATTAGAGAACATAGAACAGTCCTACAATGGGGTTAGACCAGGCTCGTGTGGAGATGCCTACCCCCCAATTAGAGAACATAGAACAGTCCTACAATGGGGTTAGACCAGGCTCGTGTGGAGATGCCTACCCCCCAATTAGAGAACATAGAACAGTCCTACAATGGGGTTAGACCAGGCTCGTGTGGAGATGCCTACCCCCCAATTAGAGAACATAGAACAGTCCTACAATGGGGTTAGATCAGGCTCGTGTGGAGATGCCTACCCCCCAATTAGAGAACATAGAACAGTCCTACAATGGGGTTAGACCAGGCTCGTGTGGAGATGCCTACCCCCCAATTAGAGAACATAGAACAGTCCCTACAATGGGGTTAGACCAGGCTCGTGTGGAGATGCCTACCCCCCAGTTAGAGAACATAGAACAGTCCTACAATGGGGTTAGACCAGGCTCGTGTGGAGATGCCTTCCCCCCAATTAGAGAACATAGAACAGTCCTACAAAGGGGTTAGACCAGGCTCGTGTGGAGATGCCTACCCCCCAATTAGAGAACATAGAACAGTCCTACAATGGGGTTAGACCAGGCTCGTGTGGAGATGCCTACCCCCCAATTAGAGAACATAGAACAGTCCTACAATGGGGTTAGACCAGGCTCGTGTGGAGATGCCTACTCCCCAATTAGAGAAGAATGATGTAGCAACAAATATCACAAAAACTGACAGGTCAAAAAAGATCCATAAAGATGACAATGTGGACTATTGAGAATAAGGAAAACATTATGTAATATTACTATTACTCAAGAAGCCCAGGCTTTCCAAACTGAAGATATTCAGGGAAATTACAAGAGAAATTAGAAAAAAGAAAAACAATTGCTCATGAACAACTGTCAAAAGCTTCAAATAAAAATTTGAGTTAATTAATGCAACAGATCCTTGAAAAAATATTACACAGATGAAGAAACCTTGGCTGTCTAGAAAAAAGAATGACAGAGAAAGTGTGAAAACAAAGAACAAAACCCAGAGATTTTTGAAAGGTATAAAAAAGAAACATAAACATGGAAAAGAAAACGACATCTGGTATTGTAGAATATTTATGCAAAGGAGAAAACCAAACTAATCAGTAAAAAGGTTCCCTATCAGAAGAGCGAATGTTGAAAACAGCGAACGCACTTTTGTTGAACTGTAAAGTTTGAAAGCTGAGAATGTTGAAGTCATGGTACAGCGATTTTTTTTCCTAGGGAAAAAAATCACTGGGCCGTTCTCGGGACTTCGTGGTTCTCTCCACTGTGGTGCGATCTTGGAGTTGGTATATTTAAGTTGGGGGAGTATGGGGGGGCACAGCCTCCCACATCGGGAGGTGTGGGGAGCAAAGCCTCCCACTTTATTTTATTTGTATATATATATATTTTTTTTATCAGCAAATTTTTTCCATGGGAAAAAAAATTCACAGATCCGTGACGTCGACATTTTTGGCTTTCGAACTTTATAGTTCGACAGAATAGTGTTTGCTGTTCTGATATAGATGCAATAAAAAGCAGCTCCAAAGATATTGAAAATTTCACAGTGCAAAAAATAAGAAAACAAAGAATGAATTTACAAAAGTGGATTAGTAAGGCAGAAGTTAAACAAATAGAAATTGAAGCTCTGTATTATCTAAGGAGTGAAGGCTTTATTGTGGAGCATTCAGCACAAGCAATGTTGCAACATGAAGGAATAATGGGTCCCCATATTAAGGAGCAGGAGGCATCTGAAGGTGATCTGCCATGTGGCGATGCTCTGGATTCTTCTGTAGGAGACCGGTATGAATGTCCAGTTGAAGTTGCACAGCAAGGGAAGGAGCAGGAAACAGTGGCGACTCTGACACAAGTAATGTTGCAAAATGATGGACCAAAGTGTTTTCACATGAAGGAGCAGGTGAAACAGGGTGTATCTGAAGAGGATATGCCACAGGAAGATGTTCTGGAACTTTCTGTGAAATACAGGAAATGGAGAGCAAAGAAGATACTCTCAGTCCAGAAGAAAATGATTTAATGAAAGACTTTTTCTATCTGATAGAAATAGATAAACATATTAAGATAAGTAAAAGATATGAATTACAGAAAGTAAATGCGGTCCATAATGTTAGAAGACTGGTAAAACAGATGAATGCATTAATCAGGATTATTAAGAGGAATTCATGTGATATAACAGAAATAAATAGATTATATTAATATGCAGCTAAATTAATAATGGATAAAGTATTACCACAAAAATGTAAAGTAACAAAGGAAAGGAAGGTGCCACCATGAATACAAAAAACTGTAAAGCAGTTAAGACAAGACATATCACTGTAAGAATAATATAGACTAGGGAAACTAGGGCAACAAAAATACTTAGACAGACATGATACAAGCAATGCACAGTATTATAACAGATCTGTCATACATTGTTATCAATAATAAACTGAAAACATCAGCACAAGCAAAAAAAATGAGAAAATAAGTAGATACATATAAAGAAAAAGTACAAAATAAACAATTCATTGATGACCACAAAAATATATACAAAATTTCAAAACAAAGATAAAGGAATAGAAGCAACACCCAAAAAGGAAGAAAAAGAAACATTTTGGAGAAATATTTAGCCATTGAACATAACAAAGATGTTGAATAATTAGCAGAATTAAAAGAAACAGTAGAGGATGTGAAGTAGGATTTAACTAACAGCAATAGAAATTGAGACATCATTTATAAACGCTTCTAAATGGAATACCCCATGCCCAGATGCAGTACCTAAGTTCTGACCAAAGGTATTAACATCTTCGCACAAAGACTCAGTCCTAATTAAGAATTATTTATATGCACATCATGAACAGAGATCAATATGGTTAACAACAGGCAAAATGATAGTCCTTTTTAATAATGAGCATAAAACCATCATAAAATCTATACACCAATAACTTGCCTCCCAACAATATACAACTTGTGTACCACAATTGATGCAGACAGAGATTAGTCATCTGGAAAAAAAATGTCAATCATAACAATAGAACAAAAAGATAATAAAAGAAAGTCATATAGAATAAAGGATCAGTTATTGCTAAATAAAGCCATACTAGAGAATTATAAAAGTGGGAAGAATCTAAATAACGGCATGGATACATTACAAAAAAGCATTTGACAGCATCTCACATTAATGGATAAAGGAATGCTTATAGATGTCTATGATACACCCTACACTGATCAGTTACATTACAATGGCCATGAAACAGTGTCAAACCACTTTGTAGTTGAGCCATGACAAAGGAAAATTATTATCCTGGGATAAAAATTAAAAGGGGAATATTCCAAGGTAATTCTCTTTCACTGCTGTTGTTTTGTATTGCCCTTAACCCATTAAACTGTTTACTTAACAGATTAGGGTATGGATACATTTTGACTCCCTTGTTTAAAGACATTTCCTTTACTCTTTGTGGAGGACTTAAAAACTGTATAGAGCATTAGACGAGGAGCTGAAAGCACAACTACAAATAGTTAAAACTTTCTTAGATAATATAAGAATGTCATCTGGTCTTGATAAATGAACAAAAATGACATTTTAGACAGGAAATCTGGAGCACCAAGAAAATATCAATCTGGGACAGGAATGTGATATAAAGGAACTTGAGCAGGAGGGTGTGTATACATATCTGGGAACAGATGAAGGACTGGCAATGAAATATGAACAAATGAGAATAAAACTCAGTAAAGAATAATTCAAAAGACAAAATCTAATATTGAGAACTGCCTTGACCTCTAATAATAATGTCCAAGTATAAAACAAGTTTGCTCTTCCTGTTCTAACAGTTCTGAGGTGACTAACTGGCCCCAAAATGTACTGGATCAGTTGGTCTAGAGAACAAGAAAAACACTTCATACTTATCCAATGATATATAAAAATCTCCTTGTAGCAAGACTATATATTCCTCACTCTGAGGTTTAGGCCTCCTCGAAATTGATTACATTATAGATCTGCAGTCGTGGGACTGCAAACATATCTACTGATCTCACCAGATCCAAACTTAGTGAACGTTTAAAAAGATGAGGAGAAAAAAGTCTAAGATGACATCCTTGCTTAGTTTAGCCACCTATACTGTGCCAGAAGATATAGCAAACCTGCTGGCCAACAAATTCAGCTTCAACTTTATCCCCCTTTCTCCCCCTCAACCTTCCCTCAGGAAATACCATCAAATATAACTTCCCCTGCAATTAGTGAACAGGCCCTGTCTATGGCCAAGAACACTGCATCAATAGGCCCAGACAGTATCCCAGGATGCTTTCTAAATAACATGAAACATGACCCATCAGGCCCTCTGGAATTGCTGTTTAACTGTAGCTTAGCTTCCAAACAGGCTTCATGCCTCATGAACAGAGAACAGCAACATCTTCAGAATGCTGGAACAGCATACCAAAGGACATTAAAAATGTTGATAATTTCAAGAAAAAGTTAGCATAGATTAAATGGTGCTGTTTTTCTTGTTTCTGTGGTCTGCTTTCTCTTTCAGTACAAATATTCAAGTGCACTGATCTCACTGGTGGCATAAAGGGATGAAACATTGGCTACAGCCCAGGCAGTCTTCAGTTTGATTAGCTAATTGGCTGCTTACTGGTGAGGATGGTGGGTATGCCTATCCTGAAGGTGAGGAAGCATGAGGGGCAGTCCTTTGTTAGGACTGGAATGAGGGGCAGTCCTTCGTTAGGTCTGGAATGAGGGGCAGTCCTTCGTTAGGTCTGGAGGAGGCCAGAGCTCAGAAGGAATGCCAGGGCTGGTGGGTGGTGAGAGAGAGCAGTATGGGCATGACTGTCCTGTGTGTCCAGGGTGCAAGATGTGGTCTGGCAGATTCTCACAGTCCATCCAGCCTGCTGGACACAGGGGGAGGGGGGATATGGCAGTAACAGTAAAAGCCTCAGTCCCATTAGAATGACGATATCCTCCCAATAGTTCAACCCTCCCTCTCAGGATAAACCAAAACAGAGAAGCCAGTGTCCTTAGTATGAGAGAATAAATGTATATGAGGGTGCCGGGAGGGGGGTTTGGTTGTAAAGATGGGAGGCACAAAGGAAAACAATAATGCAACAATAATGCAGCAATCATGTAAAAAAAAAAAGTTCTAAGCTTGTTTCCTGCCATTCCTGTTACTAGAGTAGTCCAGATATAGATTTGCTGTATCCAGGACTGTTTTGTAAGTTTCTGAGTACCTCAGACCTTTTTGTGTTAGAGGGAAGGCTTCCAGCTTATCGGTGGGAGTGGTAAGCACTAGGTAGCCTATCTATGACAAGATGAGTGGTTTCTGGCTCTGAAATTGTAGTTTATTGGCCGTTTGGGCAGTTTTTCTATCCCTTTCAACTTTCTGTTTTAAAAGCCTGTGTTTGGACGCCGCTAAGCTGGGATAAACTACTACCAGTGCCAGAAAGTCTGCTCTTCAATTTTTCCCTTAGATCTTGCTGGTTCTCTTCCCACTTGCACTTTAATTAGCTTATTTGCCTAGCACTCCCTCAAGCTTTTTGTAGCAATTATTGTAGCACACATATGTGCTATCAGCACTAGACGTCCTACAAGGAAACAGCTCCAGTACTTAGCAATGATGACCATCCCTCCTGGCATGTCTAAAGGTCAGTTCCCTGTGCTTTTTCCTATTAACCTGGTGAACTTGGCATTCTGAGGCAATGTAGCAACTGTCTCATGTACATAGACAATCCTCTCATCTTACCTCCCAACACTCAGACTTGTGAGAGATGCACTTAAATCTCCAAATTGGAAGCCATGGACTCTCCAGCCAAGACTGGAATAGCTGTTCAAGAAGAGAAGATCAACGCCTGCATCACACTACATGGAACACACAGCCCTCTAGAACAGTCACCATCACAGCTCTCACATAAAAACACAAACCATGCACTCACCTTCGCTAAGGTTCCCAGTAGAAATCTACCCAAATAGCAGAGACCTCCAAGGCAGAAATGCACTCGACCACCACAATACAGTACAAACCACAAGACACATAGCTCACCTATACAATGTACCACTCAACCTAAGCCCCTAAGGCAAAACAACTTGCCCAATACATTAATCATATGATGGTGACTCAATAGTGAGGCACACTGATGTCCCATTCACTAGGCTGAATAAGGTGAAGGTAACAGTCAGCTGTCTATCAGGTGCCAGAATCCACCACATATCACGCACTCAGGTCACTCCACAATAAATACAAGGATGACTCTGTCATTGTCCATGTGGGTGTGAATGACTTGAGATGCATCTCCCTGGACTACATGAAGAGAGACCTGGTGGAGCTCTCTCATTATGTGGCCCATGCAGGTATGACCCTAGCCCTGAGCAGCATCCTACCATCACCCAGAATGATACCGCAGTACAAGCAGAAAATGACTGACTTCAACAATAGGCTAAGTTTCTGGTGTCATTCTAAGAGGATTCAGTATCCGTCTACTTGGGATGACATGATTGACAGACCTCAATGCTTTGCCAGAGATGGCCTGCATCTGTCATCCGTGGGTTTCCAGATACTGGCTAAGGTTCTTGCCACCCCATAGTGCCTTTATAGGCAGTGTTCCAAAGACAAAATTACCACCGTAACAGCTATAAATAAATGCAGTCTGAGGGTCATGCTGCTCAAAGCTAGAAGTCTTAATCTCAAGATGCACTTGCTCGAAGCACTCCCCAAAATGGAGAACAATGACATTTGTGCTGTAAAAGTGACCTGATTTAAAGCAGCAGAAAGCACCCCTGCACTACCAGGCTACAACTCATTCCACACCTTTTGGCCCCAGAACATGGACCGAAGCTTTAAAGGCGGTGGTATCTCCATATTCATAAAGGATATGCACACCTCCAAACTAGTAGCCCAGCATAATGCATCTGAGATACTTCAGTTACAATTAACATTGAGTAAGATGGCAGTACAACTTTTGTACCAGCAAAGAGAGCAAACTTAGCAAATACTTTAATGGACTTGAAACTCTACCTAATGAAATTGAATTTTAGAATTATGCTGTTGAGAACAATGACAGGCCTGATAATTTTTACATATCTAGCATCTTTAACCCGCCTCTGCACCCTATTTTATGGTTATATGAGAAAGTCTGTGAAACTTGATATAAGGAATGTTTTTACTTTGACTAGATAATGAAACAGAGGTGGGGTGAATGGGACAATACCACCTCTGGCCCCTTTGCTACAGATTTGCACTCTAAGTACCCTTTTTTAAAACTATTTATGTGAACTGTATGCTTAATGTACATTTTTTCCTCCTGTTCAAGCCCCTTCAAGGAAATGATGTATGACATACATTTTATATATTCTTTTTAATTGAATGCCCCTATTCCCGTTACAATTGTTTTTAATATTTTTCCATCTCATTGCATGCATTGAATGTTGAATTATTTTTAGGTACTATTTTTTTTTTTTTTTGAGTGATTTTTATGTATAAGATTTTTAACTTCTCATTTTAATGTTATTTTGATTTTCATTTATTTTTTTTTATCCAAGATTTTTCACAGAAACTAATTATATATATATATATATATATATATATATATATATATATATATATATATATATATATATATATATATATATATATATATATATATATATATATATATATATATATATATATATAAACATAATCTGTTTGATACAAAAAGTTTACATTTTTTTTAGCTGGCATGCAAGATCACAGTCAAGATGAAGTACACTCAAAGCTTCCGAACACTAGATGGCACTGTGATACTACTTTGCCTAAGAATGGTTGGAGGCAATCCCTCTTGAAACATCAAAGGAATTGTTGTCATTGCCATAAATGTGGTGTATAAAAGTTTTGTATCTTGACTGTTTTTATATTCTGATGAAGTTCCAATAAGGGACGAAAGCACTTAATATATATGAAATGTTTTTGTTTTGTTTTTAAGTGGTTTACCAAATAAAACAGTTGCTGCTCGCAACCTTCTGTCTTGGATTTGTTTTAATTACAGTTGTCAAACAGAAAAAAATGTGGCACAGCTTATTGAAAATTAGCTGATCACGTGTGTGACGATTGGGGAGAGATGGGAGAAGGCTGCCAGCCTAGTCAAATAGAATTTGATATATAATTCTATCAACTGTATAAATAAATGTAAATGGAGTTTCTATTAGCCTGGGAACTCAGAGCAGGTGTCAAGATGATGCAATATGAATACTGGGGAAACCTAAGTGTCAACATGATGTAATATGGGGAGGACCCAGAGACATGTTTGTTAGTGATGTTTTATAAACTATGTCAGAGAGAGACAGAAATCATTTTGACTTTGGACATCTAACCCAGCACTGCTTATGCTCTTTATGTATGTAAGTAGGATTGTAGCACTGTGTTTTCTCTTAAGATTAACTAAGGATTAGAAAGTTAGATTAAGTATTTTTCTATGTAATCAGATCTTTCTTTTAAGTTTCTGTGTGATCTCTGAACTCTTAGATATCTCTGTGATGTAGTAGTTTTGTCTTGTGTTTTAATTATTTATTATTAAATATTTTTAAAACCTTCTACCTGTGGCTGCTTTGTGCAGAGATGAGCTTTGGAGTGCATTGCATATTTATGTAGAGTTTATTGTAATAGGCCACTCTGATAAGCCTTAGACTGTATAGTCACGTTAACATTGGATAATAATATTGCACAGTAATAATTGGACACCCTTTTAAAGGCCTTTTAGTAGCTGCTAGTATTAACTGGGTGGTGGCAGTAATTACTACCGTATAGTCTGGGTAAAGGGGCACAGCTGGAGAATCTGTGTCAGCCTTTCCCAGGAGTGTCTGAAGTTGTATAAATACTTATCTCAAAGTGTGTGTGTGTTGTGTCAGCTACTTGGCAGGGACACAAAGCACTGGTTGAACACAGAGGGTACTGGAGGTTCTAGCTTGCCCAGTTAAGCTGAGTCCTGGACCCTATAGCTGTGCCAGTGGGGAGTCTTAGTGGGGACCTGGTGAGCAAGGGAGCAGCCAGCCCCAGACTGACTGTGATCTCTGTGTGCACTTAAGGGAAATTGTACTTTACTTTGTGTATTAGTTATCCTTTCCTCCTCTAGGAGACGACCTCCCTGGTGTTAGTGGTGAGGATTGAGGCTCATTGATTGCTGGGCCAGGACACGGTCGTCACAAGTGTTTGGCAGTAGTGGGATCTACTTCACATACTAATTGGCTTGTAGTGGTGTGGGTAGAGTGAATTCCTGTAGCTTATGCACAGTGATCTCAAAGTATTTTGTACTCAAACAGTCACACACTGTATACACAGAGTTCAGATCACAATTATTTTATTTCTTTTGTTAGCTTAGTGTTTGTCAGGGTGAGCAGGCAGCATGTCAGCAGAAGAGTATGGAAAGCTGACAAGGAGCCAGCTGGCGGAGATGTGCCAGGCTAGGGGACTGGTGCATGGAAACCTGTCTAAAGCAGACCTGATTTCAGACTTGGTTACAGCTGCATCAGAAAACAGCAGCCTGGAGGACAATCAGACTGACAGTGGAGATACAATATCCTCAGAAAATGGACAGTTCAACCTTTTCACAGTGGACTTAAAAATCCTGCTGGAGCTAAAGAGACTTGAGTTGGAGGCCGAGCGTATGTAACTGGAAGCAGCCAAGGGAATGAGGAGCCTAGAAGCTGAAGGACAGGAATGGCAGAGAAAGCATAAGAGGGAAATGCTGACTCTTCGCCAGAGTCATGGAGTTAATGGGGAAGGGAGTAACCGGACCCCAGAAGCACAGAAGAGCAGTAAATTTCTTCCACAGGTTAAAGAGGGGGATCATTTTGATAGCTTCATTCATATGTTTGAGCGGGTATGTAAACAGCATGAAGTTGACCAAGGGCTCTGGGTATGGTTCCTGACCCCGTTACTCCATGGTAAAGCTGTAACTTCTTTAGCAAAAATGCATGACACTGACTGTTTTGATTATACTGCTGTAAAGACATTTATTAGAATGTTTTAAGCTAACACCTGAAATGTATAGGAAAAAGTTTTGTGAGCATAGACACAAGGCAGATGAAAATGTATGTGAATATGTTGTTGAACTGAGCACTTATTTTTATAGTTGGGTGAGTGGATGTCAGGTCACCACTTTTGAAGGGCTGGCAGAACTTTTGGTAAGGGAACAAGCCCTTAGCACTTTGCTGAGGACATGAGGATCTGGTTAGCTGATAGACAGTGTGCTACTTCAGCAGAGTTGAGGAAGAAGGGAGACCTATACCTATCAAGCAGGGCAGCCCTGCACAGGAAAGGGACCCCCAATACTTCTCATGGGACTAAAGGAACCCATGGTGGGCAGCACAGACTGCCCCAACAGAATTTGCCAGTAGTGGGGAAGCCACTAGTCCAGGTACACATCCAGGAGCTAGGGTTAAATGTTTTGAATGCAACCAGTGGGGCCATGTGGCATACAGATGTCCACGGAGGCAAGGTGGGGAACCAAAGGTGAGGGAGCGAGTAAGTGGTAAAGACAAAATGCCAATAGTAGGTTGTCTTGAGACAATAGGGGTATAGAACTACCATCCTGCAGATGTCCTGAGAGGGAAGGATTTGAATGAGGCAGTACTATGTACTTATGCAGTTACATGTAGTGAGGCTAGGAGACAAGCATGTGGGTCTGGTAGCCTGGGGGAAACCCAGAAAGACTGCATACTTGCAGCCAGGACTGCTGAGGTGGTTACTTCAGGGAGTGAGCTACGCTGTAGCAGTGAGACTGAAAGTGAGCCACAGCTGCTTGTGGGTACTGATGTTCCCTAGGATAGGGTAACTGCAAGGGTGAGGTGAGTAGTAGTACCCAGGCTGACAGTGAAGCACCACTGTCAGAGGATGCCAGACTTCCAGTGAAAGGGGAGCTTGGAAGGGTTACAAGGAGAGACTTGAAACAGGCTCAGCTCTCAGAACCTACATTGCAAGGACTGAGGCAGTTAGCTAGGGAGGCACCTGATTCTCAAGGGAAGGGGAAATCTGTATACTGGAACAAAGGGTTACTGTACAGAGAGTGGACCCCTTAGAGAGGTCTAGAAGGTGAGAGAGTACAGCAGTTGGTAGTGCCTAGAGCTTACCGTCTGGCACTTCTAGCCATAGCCCATGATATTCCCTTTACAGGTCATATATACATACAAAGAGGCATATTATGCAAAACTTCTATTGGCCTGAAATTTCCAGGGATGTAATAGGGTGCTGCAGGACCTGTGAGCAGTGCCAAAAGGTAGGCAAGGCAGGAGACAAAGTGAGAGCTCCTTTGATGCCTTTGCCTGTGATTGAAGAGCCATTTCAGAGGGTAGCTATGGATATTGTGGGTCCTCCAAGTACCCCAAGTTCCACAGGGAAAAAGTATATCCTAGTGATTGTGGAGTATGCTACACGATACCCTGAGGCAGTGGCTTTGTCCTCCATTGAGGCAGAGAAGGTGGCAAATGCTTTGCTAGAGATTTTCAGCAGGGTAGATTTCCCAAAGGAAATACTGTCTGACAGAGGTGCCAATTTTATGTCAGACCTGCTGGCTTGTCTGTGGAAGTCCTGTGGGGTGAAGCACATGAAGTCCACCCCCTACCATCCTCAGACTAATGGTTTTGTTGAGAGGTTAAACTCTAAAATCATGTCCATGCTACGGGCATTTGCAGATAAGTTTGAGAGGGAGTGGGACAAATATTTGCCCCATCTGTTGTTTGCTTAGAGAGAGGTTCCCCAGGAATCCACAGGTGTTTCACCCTTTGAGTTGCTGTATGGGCATATGGTGAGGGGTCCTCTAGATTTAATTCGAGATGAGTGGAAGGTGAGTGTGAGTCTGTTGTGGCATACGTCCTAACCCTCAGGACAAGGGTCAGGGAACTCATGGGCTTGGCCTAGGACAACCTGGCAGAAGCCCAACAGCAGAAAAAAGTGTGGTATGACAGGAATGCTTGAGCTAGAGAGTATGCTGTAAAGCAGCAGGTGATGGTTCTCATTCCTGTCAGACACAAGTTGCAAGCAGCTTGGGAGGGACCCTACAAGGTGGTAAGAAAGGTAAGTGATGTTAACTACATGATGGAAGTGCTAGGCAGATGGCAGGGGCACAAAATGTACCATGTTAACATGATAAAACCTTACCATGATAGGTTCATAGGTTCATAGGTTTATACTAGGCTATCTGCCCTAAGGCATTTATAAGCCTAGCCCAAATTATTGTGGCTTACGCCACCCCTTATATGAAAAAATACTGTGCCCATTAGTTTGTTATGCCTCTGTCCAGCAGTGACCCAGAGATGATTCCCGGGGTAAACCTACGATCTCCCATCCACAGGTCTAGATTTCTCTTGAACAGAGTCAGCGAGGTGCTCTGCCTCACATGGACCGGGATTTTATTCCACAGCATAGGAGTCTCTGAGTGATAAATCTATCCCTCCAGCACGCCCTATTTATATCCGTGCTAAGGTTTAAGTCGCTTGCTCTAGTGGTTTTGGTGGATTTGGATTTTTGAGGTGGAGCATGTCCATTAATTCTGGGTTGGACATGGCCTTGTATGTCAGGCACATGTCACCTCTGAGCAGACGGTATGCGACTGAATAGAGCTGGAGTTTCTTCAATCTGGCAGCATATGACAGATTTTGGAGTCCCTTATCCTTTTGGTGAGGAACTTTTGGGGTCTCTCCAATTGCTGCAGATGTCGGGTGAGATACATCCCGAATGGGGCATTGTACTCGATCATTGGTCTGATAAGTGAAGAGTACAGGGGAACAATGACCTCACTAGATCTGGATGTGAATCCCTTCATGATCAGGTGGGCAATGTAGAAGGTCTTTCTAACCACTTTAGCAATGTGAGTGTCAAAAAGGCCACTGTCAACCTGGGTCCCCAGGTCCCTGATAACCTCTTCTGTGCTTAGTGGATTGCCACCTATATGGTAGCTTGGGGTTACCTTGTTTTTCCCGAAGGGTATGACTATACATTTTTGGCGTTTAACTTCAGGCCATGGCTCTGGCACCAGCTATCTGTTTCCGTGAGTCCCTTCTGAAGGATATCCGTGTCCGATGCACTTTCCACTATGGCTTCAGTTTGCAGTCATCTGCAAACTTTGTCAGCCAAAGTCCTCCCATGTTGGCCTGTACTTCTGAGAAGTAGATGCCAAACAATAGAGGACCCCCTGTGGGACACCACTTGTGACCGCTTGGAGTCTGACACAGCGCCAGCAACTCTAACCCTGTGGGTTCTGTCCTTAAGCCAGTTTGCAACCCATCTTGTGACATATGGGTTTACATTTAAGCTGGTAGTTTTTTACAATACCCGAGTGGGTCGAAAGCTCTTGCAAGGTCAAGGTAGGCTGTATGGACTGCCTTTCCTCATCAATGGCCTTGGTGACTATTTCAAGAAGTCGACCAAGTTCAAAAGGCATGATCTTCCCTTGACAAAGCCAAACTGGGTCGGGTCCAATGTCTGCAAGTCCCCTATATCTTTGTTTATGAGCTCCATTATGATCCTCTCCATAGCTTTGCAGACTAGACTTGTTAAGCTTATATTACCAGGGTCCGTGAGGCGCCACCTTTGTGGAGTGGGACCACAGTTGCCGTCGCCACTCCTTGGGCACGTATCCTGTGGTAAGGCTGAGATTAAACAGCTGCCTTATGTGCGGGTTTAATTCCTCATTTAGCTCGTGTAGCACACAGCCGGGACACCATCCGGTCCCATTGATGCTGTTTTTAGCTTTAGAGAGCAGCTTTCACCTGCGCATTTGAGATGTCCAGGAGGCTACACTCGGCTGGGATAGTTATCTCCTTTAGGGGGGTGAAGTTTGCACTGAACCTGTCTGCCAGTATGTTGGCAATGTCTGTGGGTTCAGTGATTTTGTATCATTTTGGACTAATTCTGAGCATATCTGGGAGTTTCCACCCAGGTTCCTAACATAGCTGAAAAAGGCCTTATGATTGTCCTTTGAATCCATGGCAATTTTTCTCTCAAAATTGGCCTTAGTTGATTTTATGAGTGCTCGTATTTTTTACTAATAATGATCAGGGGTGACTTCCCTTTTATGGATTTTGTTCTATCATGTAATAGCTTTCTCCTCTTATTGTAAAGTTTGTTAATGGCTGGGGTCCACCAGACTGGACGTTTGCCCTTTGTGGAAAGAGTCTTGGTTTTATTTGGGATTGCCTGATCCATGCAGTCCTGGAGGTGTTCATAGAAGGCATTTGTAAGGGCTTCCGCAGCTTGGGTTGTGGTTTCCTCTGACTCAGGGGCCTTGAAGGATACCACACCAGTCTTGAGTAGTGTGAAGTTTGCTTTAGAGAAGTTCTTCACTATGGTCTTTTTGTTTGGGGTGGGGGGATGTGGATTTCCAGTGAGATTAGTTTATGATCAGATCTCACCAATGAGGGATATACTTCCAGTGTGGAGCATTTTGTCCCCATGTTTGTGACAATGAGATCTAGTATATTTTCTCCTCTCGTGGGAACAGTGACTAGCTGTTCCATGGCATTTGAATTTATGAACTCCAGGAACCGTTGGGCTAGAATGTTAGGGCTTGAGTAATGTTCCCAGTCTATATTCGGGTAGTTGAAGTCACCCAATATGATGGTGTTTGGAGATACATTTATACCCTCCAGTGTCTTCAGGAAGGCTGTGTGGGGTTCCTGAGTTTGAGAGGGTGGCCTGTAGCATGCTACAATTTGTAGATCAGTTTTGCCTATGGTTAGTTGCACCTGGATGGTTTCGCTTCATGCGTTGCCACCAACCTGGAGGTGTGAGTATCCTTTATGAATATGGATACACCCTCCTTTTGTGGAGTGGTCCGGGTTTTGGGGCATGATATGAGGTAAAACCTAATAGTGCCGGGGTCAGGAGCCTTGAACCAGGTTTCAGTTACAGCACAGACATCGATGTTCTCCATACTGAGAAGGGCCTCGGCATTTTGAGATTTAGACTTCTGGCATTGAGCAGCATTACCCTCAATTTCTTCCCATTTTTGTTTTCTAGGGTGGTAGGTTTAGAATTTGAGCCTTGCCTAAAAAGGCACTATGGGGTGGCAAGAGCCTTAGCCAATATCCGAATCCCAGGGTGACAGGTGCAAGCGGCTTGTCAAGCATGTCATCCCAGGCAGACAGACACTGGATCCCCTTTGAATGACACCAGACATTAAGCCAATTGTTAAAGCTGATCATCTTGTCTCTATATTGTGGCATCATTCTTGGTGAAGGAAGGATACTGCTCAGGGTTAGGGTCATACCTGCCTGGGCTACATAATCAGAGAGCTCCTCTATGTCTCTTTTCATGTAGTCCAGAGAGGTACATCTCAGGTCGTTCACACCAGCATGGACAATGACTGTGTCATATTTGTACTTGCCGTGGAGTGACCAGTGCTTGTGTTATGTGGCGGATTCTAGCGCCCGATAGGCAGCTTACTGTGACCCTCTCCTTGTTCAGCCTGGTGAGTGGGACGTCAGTGTGTCTGACTATGGAGTCACCTATGACAAGTATGTTTGGTGTTGTATTTGGCCTTAAGGGCTGTGACTGCTTTGCACACTGCTTTTGTGGTTTATGTGTTGCTTGTGGGGTGTCTTGAGGTAGCAGTTGTTTGGGTGTCTGCTTTGGAGGCCTCTGCTGTTTAGGTAAATTTTTACTCAGAGCCTCCGAGTATGTCTTTGTGTGTTTATGTGTTTGATTCAGTGGAGTGGTAGCATTATGTGAGGCTGGTTTTGTGGTGTGTGTAGTTGCCTTCTCCTCCTGTCTGGTCTTGCCAGTCCTGAGTTGAGAGAGCTCAGCCTCCAGTTTGGCTAAATAGCTGCATCTCTCGCAAGTATTTGTGTTATGTGGGAGGAGGAGAGGGTTGTCTGTGTACATGAGGCCCTTGTGCTGAGCATTTGCAGTGGATTGCAGGAGGAGTCTGAGGGAGATCTGAGGACTGATCTCCACAGTGAGGCTTGGGCTGACACCTCGGTGGAAGGGGTAGCAATGTCCCAGCAGCTACTCCTACCCAGGTTCGAGAAATCCGAGCAGTGTTGCAGGAGTTTGGGGGCATGTTCACCGGGAAACCAGGGAGCACCCACCTGGTCCAGCACCAGGTGGATGCAGGACCCCAAAGGCCTATCAGGCAGGCCCCTTATAGGGTGCCTGAGAAAGTCAGACTGTGAGGGAGGAGGTACAGGAGATATTGGAACTAGTGGTGATTCAAGAGTCCAACAGTCCCTGGGCCTCACCAGTGGTGTTGGTGCCAAAGAAGGATGGCAGCAACATGTTCTGTGTGGATTACAGGAAATTAAATAGTCACACAGAGTTGGATGCTTACCCCATGCCTAGGACAGATGAGGCCCTAGAGCAGCTGGGTGGGGCTAGGTATCTTACAACCATTGATCTTACCAAGGGTTACTGGCAGGTGCCCTTGACTCCCAGTGCTAGAGAGAAGTCAGCCTTTGTGACTCCTTTTGGCTTGTATGAGTTCACAAAGATGCCCTTTGAGATGAAGAATGCCCCAGTGACTTTCCAGAGGCTGGTAGATCATATCTTAGCAAAAGCAGGAGGGTTTGCCCTTCCTTACATGGATGATATTGCTATCTACAGCCATTCCTGGCAAGAGCACCTTCAGCATGTCAGGGAGGTGCTGGGCAGACTACAGAGGGCAGGGCTGACCATTAAGCCGATTAAATGTCAGGTGGGTATGGTAGAGGTCTCCTACCTAGGACACAGAGTGGGCAGTGGTAAGATAAGGCCAGAACCTGCCAAAGTGGAAGCTATTCAGGCATGGCCTGCACCTGTTACCAAAAAGCAGGTGAGGGCATTCTTGGGGACAGCAGGGTACTACAGAAAGTTTGTTCGAAATTATAGTACCATAGCTTCTCCCCTCACAGACCTGACAAGGAAGAACAGGCTAGATAAGGTAATGTGGACCCCACCATGTGAGCAGGCATTTCAGAATCTTAAGGGAAGCTTTGAGAGGACCCCCTGTGTTAGCCAGTCCAGACTACAGCAAAAACTTTGTTGTGCAGGTGGATGCTTCAAACTATGAGGTGGGGGCTGTACTTAGCCAGATTTCTTCAGAGGGAGAAGAGCACCCAGTGGTTTATCTCAGTCGTAGGCTCCAGTCCAGGGAGGAATGCTATGCAGTGGTAGAAAAGGAATGTCTAGCCATAGTGTGGGCACTACAAAAACTTCAGCCTTATCTGTATGGAAGAAAATTCACTGTGATGACAGATCACAACCCTCTGACATGGTTAAACAGAGCCAGTCAGCAAAATGTCAAGTTGCTAAGATGGAGTCTGGGGTTGCAAGCATATGATATGTCAGTGCAGCACCACAGTGGGAGTAGCAATGCCAATGCAGATGGGCTCTCAAGACAGGGAATGGGTTGAGGCACACCCAGATAGACGGTACACTCTCAAGCGATGTTTCTCAAGGGGCACTTGAAAAACTTGCTTGAGTTCCTCGGGGCGGGGAGACATGTGACGATTTGGGAGACATGGGCGAAGGCTGCCAGCCTAGTCAAATAGAATTTGATATACAACTGTATAAATAAATGTAAATGGAGTTTCTATTAGCCTGGGAACTCAGAGCAGGTGTCAAGATGATGCAATATGAATAGTGGGAAAACCTAAGTGTCAATATGATGTAATCTGGGGAGGACCCAGAGACATGTTTGTTAGTGATGTTTTATAAACTATGTCTTAGAGAAAGACAGAAAGCATTTTGACTTTGGACATCTAACCCATCACTGCTTATGCTCTTTATGTATGTAAGTAGGATTGTAGCACTGTGTTTTCTCTTAAGATTAGCTAAAGATTAGAATGTTAGATTAAGTATTTTTCTGTGTAATCAGATCTTTCCTATGATATTATTTTAAGCTTCTGTGTCATCTCTGAACTCAGATATCTCTGTGGTATAGTAGTTTTGTCTTGTGTTTTAATTATTTATTATTAAATATATTTTTAAAACCTTTTACCTGTGGCTGCATTGTGTAGAGATAAGCTCTAGAGTACATTGCCTATTTACAGAGGTTATTGTAATAGGCCACTCTAAAGTAAGCCATGACTGTTAGTCATACTACCATTGGATTATAATATTGCACAGTAATAATTGGACACCCTTTTAAGGGCTATTTAGTAGCTGATATTATTAACTGGGTGGTGGCAGTAATTACTACCGTATGGTCTGATTAAAGGGGCACAGCTGGAGAATCTGTCTCAGCCTTTCCCAGGAGTTTCTGTGAAGTTGTATAAATACTTATCTCAAAGTGTGTGTGTATTGTGTCAGCTACTTGGTAGGGACACGAAGCACTGGTTGGACAGAGGGTACTGGAGGTTCTAGCTTACCCAGTTAGGCTGAGACCTGGACCCTATAGCTGTGTCAGTGGGGGAGTCTTATTGGGAACCTGGTGAGCAAGGGAGCAGCCAGCCCCAGACTGACTGTGATCTCTGTGTGCACTTAAGGGAAATTGTACTTTACTGTGTGTATTAGTTATCCTTTCCTCTTCTATGAGATGAACTCCCTAGTGTTAGTGGTGAGGATTGAGGCTCCTTAATTGCTGGACCAGGGCACGGTCGTCACAACATTTTCCAGATTTTTTGTTCTAGACGAGACTGTGGTACAATGGAAATCAGAGAATTCACCCCTTCTTCACTGTATTGCAATCTCTGAGTTGGTATATATAATTTGCAGGGGGTGCGCTTTTTTCTTTTTTTGTTATTTTCAATCAGTTACCATTCAATGTGTTAATCTGTAAATGTACTGACATACACCTTTGATATTTAACCTGGGAGGACAACCTTGGTTGTCACATTCTGTGTAAGAAAATATTAAGCAAAGCAGGTTATTCACAGTAAAAGCACTATTGTCAGGAGACCAAACATAAGAATGCCAATGCACATCAGTAAATATATTTTATTTATTGATATTTTGGTACTTATTGCAACCAGATCTCAAACAACTCGATAATACATTAAGTACCGATACAGCTTTACAGTTGTCCAGTTTCTAAAAATGTCTCATTAATTAGGACTGAAATATAAACAACTGACTGTTTTCAGTCAGTTGTTTATAACCAGGAGCCCAAGCTGTCACAATTTCCAGACAAATGAGTCAGCCCACTTTGTGTTGATGTGCACTGGTAAAACATTCTGAGAGGCTTCATCATGTTTTTCATCCTTAAAACTGTAACAGTTGTAATAATACCTCAGTCCTGAAAAATGTACAAAACTGAAAATAGATAAGATACATGGGACTTTGTTGAACCAGGGGATGTCACGCAAAATGTTTACCACCAAACTAAGGTGTGGCATTGCAAACAGTTATTTTCTCATTAAACTCGCTATTTGAAATTGGGTTTACAACATCCCTACCCCTTCCTGTATAGCCACAGCCCAGGTATAACTCTTCCTACTACTTTACGATGAAAAGGGCAGCATTTTGTCCTCAACAAAAGAGCTCACAACCAGATGCAGTCTTGTGGCCATGAAGAGTTAGTCAATACTTAGCGGTTAAAGAGTAAATATAACCTCTCAACTGTACCCTATTATGAGCAGCACTCCTCATTAAAAAAGTCAATCCATATTCACGCTTTTGTGAAATACATTATATCCTAAAGCATATTTAACAAATAACATCCATGGAAAAAATAATGAATCATATTAAGCCACCAGAAGAACGTTTTCTAAGTATAAACTAACATATGGTAGTTAACGTATTATCGAGTTGTTTGAAACCCCGTTGCGATAATATGCAAGTGCCGATATTTTTTATGTATGTATGAATATATTTATTGATTCATTTGTTCACTGGAATAGAACACCTATAGAGAATGATCATTTTCAGGTTCCTCCCAGGAGAGTAAAGAGAGAAGAAAGATTGCAAACTTGGATACATGGGCAGTGATGAACAGTTCCGAATGTTTACAAGCAGGCTGTCGGTACTATAACTAAAATAACAACTCCATTGTTTGAACTGTCATTACATCACTGTCTCAAATGCAGTATACATAGTAAATCTTCACTATATACAGTGAATACACCATTAAATACATAGCACTGTACAATATAGTACTAATAAAATAACACCTCGACACTGAACTGAAGTCCATTGAAAACAAGCTAGTAATCTCTGTAAAAAGATGCAATACAAATAAATCTTGTCAGTATGTGCAGCTTTAATATCTCCCTGTGTGCCCCACAGTATGTGTATAATTATACAACAGCTCATTGCCATTCAAAAACGTGCATGCTGATTGGACAGCCCAACCAATGTGCCCACTGTAAAATCAGCGTATCCCAATAGGTAAAAGTATGGCCACCTGAAGTACCTTTGAGCAGCCAGAATCTACTATAGGCATATGCTGAGAGGACAGCTCAAAATACAAGAAAACTCAGGTATGTTCTGCAAAACTAAAGAAACAGAAACGTACCTAATTTTCCTTGTATTTCTGAGTTGTTCCTCCTAAAATCTTGGAAGACACTTGTACCCGTCAACTGTTCAGATTTTCACACAATGTACACATTTTTGCCTCATAGTTTTGGACTTTTCCTCATAAAAATCTTATTTTTCTGGCCAGCCACTGGTTATTGAAGTCATTAAATAATGACAGACATTTCAGGTTCAGGCTTCATATCCTTCAGAAAATGCACACTAACACAAAACATCTTATTTCAGCAACTTTCTAAGTTTACAAGATCAATATTTAAAATCTCTCCCCATTTTTGGATCTATAGCCACCCACTACGTTGTGCTTTGTCCAGGTTTCTTGCATTAAGAGGTTATAAATGTATGCAAAAAAAAGCAAAGGAGGTCGTGTTTTCTCCATTTTCCTCCTGCTCTGTACTGATGTATTATACAAGTGTGGGAACGTAAGTGCCATATGCCTGAGCAGTACATCAGCAAATAAGAACACAAAGGAACACTGTAGAACCATTATACAAAGACAGTATTAAAGAAACGTAACCAATTTCTTTCTTAAGTAATGTCATTGTATAATAGCAATAATCCATAACTGGGTATGGGTATCTCAGGTTTTACCCACACGCAGGAGTGAATCATTGCTATTATATCAGGATTTACCCACACCCAGGAGTGGATTATTGCTATTATATCAGGTTTTACCCACACCCAGGAGTGCATTATTGCTATTATATCAGGATTTACCCACACCCAGTAGTGGATTATTGCTATTATATCAGGTTTTACCCGCACACAGGAGTAGATTATTGCTATTATATCAGGATCTACCTACACCCAGGAGTGGACTATTGCTATTATATCAGGATTTACCCACACCCAGGAGTGGATTATTGCTATTATATCAGGATTTACCCACACCCAGGAGTGGATTATTGCTGTTATATCAGGATTTCCACACAACCAGGAGTGGATTATTGCTATTATATCAGGTTTTACCCGCACCCAGGAGTGGAGTATTGCTATTATATCAGGTTTTACCCACACCCAGGAGTGGATTATTGCTATTATATCAGGTTTTACCCATACCAAGGAGTGGATTATAGCTATTATATCAGGATTTATCCACACCCAGGACTGGATTATTGCTATTATGTCAGGATTTACCCACACCCAGGAGTGGATTATTGCTGTTATATCAGGATTTCCCCACACCCACGAGTGGATTATTGCTGTTATATCAGGTTTTACCCGCACCCAGGAGTGGATTATTGCTATTATGTCAGGTTTTACCTGCACCCAGGAGTGGATTATTGCTATTATATCAGGTTTTTCCACACCCAGGAGTGCATTATTGTTATTATATCAGGATTTACCCACACCCAGGAGTACATTATTGCTATTATATCAGGATTTATCCATGGTTGGCTTTGTTTCCTCACTTGGGCTTTGCACACCAACCATCGGTACCACACCCAGTCGTGAGTTATTGTTAAAATAGATGGTAAAGGGTGGAGTGAGGCAGGATAGTGAAGGAAAAGGATAGGAGCAACTAAAACACAGTCGAAAGCTTGGAGAACTGAGGAAATTAGCATGATTATGTAAAGTGATTATGTATAGGAATAAAAAGAGCTCTTGGTGAAAGTAAAAAAAATAATGTTCTTCTGTACACAAAACAGCTGAAGCACAGTAATGTCTAATATTAGACTATAGTGTACAGGGCAAGCAAGCAAAACAAGGAGAAAACAACAATAGTGCCTGAATGAGTGGGTGTATTCAGGGAATTAATGCCGCCTAGGGATGTTGTGAGGCTAATGCTGTAGGCAGAGGACTTTACCACCCAAGGAGAGGTGTTATTTCCCCAACAACCCACACCTTGAAGAGCATTATTGAGTATAAATAACAGGCTGTCTGTTACACTGATCTGTATTCTTCTTCTTCTTTCAGCTTTTTCCCGGTTAGGGGTCGCCACAGTGGATCACCTGTCCGCTCATGATTGGCAGTGGAGTTTTACGGTGTCGTTTTGCCAGACCAGTGACCAACCTTCCACAGAAGGCACACACATGCACACACTCACACCTAGGGCCAATTTAGAGTGTCCAGTCCACCTACAGCATGTCTTTGGGATGTGGGAGGAAACCGGAGCACCCGGAGGAAATCCACGCGACCACAGGGAGGACATGCAGACTCCACACAGAAGGTACCCAGCTGAGGATTGAACCAGAGAACCTCTTGCTGTGAGGCAGCAACACTAACCGCTGCACCACCACGGCCACCCTTATTTCTTATTATTTCTGTGTGTGTGTGTGTGTGTGTGTGTGTGTGTGTGTGTATATATATATATGTGTGTGTGTGTGTGTGTGTGTGTGTGTGTGTGTGTATATATATATATATATATATATATATATATATATATATATATATTTATATTTATATTTATGTAAAATTGTTCCTCTGCCTAATATCTCAGATTTACTGTAATTGTTGTTAAAGTATTTTACATCCAGAGTATGTTATGTAAATTTGTAATGTACACACACACAAAACAACTCTTTTTTGGTCTTTGCCACCAGAATATTTAAGGCTTTGTCCAGATTTGTTGCACTAAGAGATTGAGAGGTATGCAGTGAGTCATAGTATTTTGTGACTTGTAGGCTTGTCTCCTAAATTTGCCACTACAGCCCAATGCCACAGTGTGTGTTTCTTATATCTGTCTATGTATTGTCAGGCATGGGAGTCAAATAATGCATATTAGGTAGTGTAAGCACCTGAATTACGGCAAATCCAGCAAGACATTGCACTTTCAGTTTCCTTTTATGGCTAGTTATTGATTTGTTTCCCTCTTTTTTTCAGCAAAAAGCTCAATTGTATTCCCAATGAGCATCCTCTTAGGATGCACTAGAAAACAAGAACGTTGAGTTGCCACATAAGAACTGAAAGACATTTAGACCTTATAGCTGATCGCTGTGAACATTCATTTATATGTAAGACACTGAATCTAGACCTTACAGCTGATCGCTGTGAGCATTCATTTATATGTAAGACACTGAATCTAGACCTTATAGCTGATCGCTGTGAGCATTCATTTATATGTAAGGCATTGATTCATTGACAAAGCAAACAAAACTGCTGTTCAGCACTGTCTCTGTCCATGTAAAAACGTTTATAGTAATATAGTTGCCTGGCTTCTTTTTTTTTTTTAATGCCATGGCTGGAGGATCATCTCGTACTTTATTATCCCTTACCTTTGTTTTATGTAAACTCACTTAATGTTTTCTCTTTGGTTTCAGACCTATTGCCCCCACCTCACCATATTAAATTAACTGGCCCCCTTTCTCAAAACTCTTTCCAAACAAAACAGGGCACATGCTACCCCTATCTCTCACCATAGGTGTGGTACATCAGCTGAGAATGTAACCAGCTGTGTAGCACCCAAACCCTCCCAGTATATAGGGACAAGCAGTTAAGCACAGGTTGCTTGACAAATCCAAAGTATGCTCTTACAGCCTTCAGGTGCTTGACTATTGCATTTGCCCTCACACATTGTTTTTTTTCTAACCCAAGTGCACTGACTTTCAAGGGGTGATCCCGCTCCATTCCCCTACCCTATCCCCAGTTCCTACACACCCCTGCATCATCTACTCTTATACTGACACATCATAGACCACCCCTCAAGTTAACATCTCTTCACCCACATTCTCCCTGCATGACTAACTCCTACCCTTCCACAGTTATCCTTGCTACCCAACTCATCTCTTCCACACTAAACAGCATGCATAAACAGTTACTGCAAATCACCTCTCTTCTCATCCTAGCATACCTAAAACCATACCTCTCAACCCAGAAACATCAAAAATCTGGACAAAAGCCCATGAAAAATAGGTACAAATCTGTACGCTGATTTACATAACATTTGCATACATAATTATGTAATCCCAACCACTCCAGTGGAATTGTGGGATACCAACTTTCAAGAGCAGAATGAAGAACAACCAAAATATGGCCCCAGAGTCCCCCTGCAGCCATTTTAATGTCCCATTACTTGGATATTTAGCCCCATTTACCATAAACACTGTAATATGCATACTGCTTTACTTATACAATGATTTGGATTTTTTTACATTTTATAGCACAAGCACTAATAGACATCTGCTAAACAAAGGAATTCAGTCTCACAGTGAAAATACACTTAGCATTAACACTTCTCTGCCCTTGAAACTCACATTCACAGAAACAGCATTGAAACCCACATCCAAAGAAAATGCATCGGGCCAGTTGTTGATAAAGATTACCTTTGAACTGTTTTCAAATTATAGGCCCCTTTCACATGAAACATACATGTGTTCTTTGATACACCTTCTTGACTGTATTAAATTATATTCCTTGTATAATACAGCACACTTGTTAGAGCGAGTTTTAAATTTGTTTTGAAGATTTTTCCAGTAAGCAATGAAACAAAATGCATAAACCAATAATGACAAAACTGCCCAATTCATAACTTTTTCATCATAAATGTCTACTCAAACTTCTGCAGTCCACCAGTATCAGTAAATCTGCACAATGTCTACAGAAGACAAAGTTATTTAAATAACTGCACACTAAAGAGATCTGAAACTAATGAAGAGGTTGCTGCTGGCAAACAACTTTATATTTCATTGTTTCATCTACAAATAGTGCCTGTTGCCCTTGAGGAATAAATTGCCTACGTTACATTAAAAAATGATAGGGAATGGATGGTAAACATAAGAGGTTCATAGTTACTAGGTATCTCTGCCAAGGAGGACATTCTCAGGACTGCAGCAGCCACCCTCTTTAGAAGTACAACACAGTACATTATCAGCAACTGAGATACTTCAGGTGCAGCTAACATTGGGTAAGACAGTGATTCAGGTCCTAGTCTGCTCTAGGTCCCCAACCATGTCCCAAGCTCCACACTCCACATTCCTAAGCACCCTGGAGAATATTAGGGTCCAACCTAACACTCTCATACTGGGCAATTTCAACTACCCCTCCATTAACTGGGAAAACTACTCATGTACCAAAACACTTGTCCAACGTTTCCTGGAATTCATTAATTCCAATGCCCTGGACCAGCTCATTCTCACCCCCACTAGAGGTAGCAACATCCTTGACCTGGTCATTACTAACATGAGTGACTGTTGCTCTACACCAATAGTCAACTCCTCCCTGGTTAGATCCGACCACAAACTAATCACCTTGGAAATCTACACCCCGCCCCCTGCAAAGGTAACCACCATGAAAAACTTCTCCAAAGCTAACTTTGGGCTCCTAAAAACAGAGGTGGCTAACATCATGGCACCCATGCAAATGGAAATAATTGCATGACCGCCAAATCATACACCAATGCACTGTGCGAACACATACACAAATGCATGGATCTCGCCATACCCAGTAGAATCAAGACACTTTCCTCCAAAAAAAGGAAGCCAATCTGGTGGTCCACTGCCATAAACAAATTCTACAACAGAAGGAGGAAACTGATGTGGAATAAAGTGAAGTCCCAAGACTGGAAAAACTCCCTTAGCAGCCTCAACAAAAAGTTGAGATCCCTCATCAAATCCTCTAAAGCTAGCTATGAAAACAGAATTGCAGCAGATAGTAAAGACAACCACAAGGCCTTCTATAGTTATGTAAAGAATCTCCATGGCAATACCCAGATTTGCTCTGTGCTACTGCACAATGGTACCTCCTATACCGAGCCAACAGATATTTCCAGTATACTGGCTGACAGATTCAGTGCCAAATTTACCCCTCTCCACCCCCAAAGGACCAGTCACAATACCAGTAGATTGCCAGGCACCCAGTATTACTGCTGCACAGGTTAGAACAGCACTGTCCAAGGCCAAGAATACAGCTTCTATGGGACCTGACAATATCCCTGGCTGTCTTCTACATGAACTACAGAGTGAACTGGCACCTCACCTGTGTGTCCTATTCAATCACAGCCTCACCTCAGGCTTTGTCCCTACCGAATGGTGCACTGCTACAGTCATCTCTTTCCACAAAGGAGGAGCGACTACAGACCCTGGGAATTATCGCCCCATTAGCCTGAAGAGTCTGATATGCAAAGCTATGAAATGCATCATCATGGACCAAATAAACAAGGATATAGGAAATCTCCAAACTCTGGATCCCACACAGTTTGGTTTTGTGAAGGGTAGATCATGCCTATTCTACTTGGTCAACTTCTTTGAGTCAGTCAGCTGTGGATGAAGGCAAGGTGGTTCATACAGCCTACCTTGATCTGGGCAAGGCCTTTGATACTTTTCCCCACTCGGGAATCATAGAAAAACTCACTAAGCTAGGCATCAACCCCTATATCACTAGGTGGGTTGCAAACTGGCTAACGGGTAGAACCCACAGTGTAAAAGTAGCTGACTCCCAAGTCAGACTGCTGACCAGTCACGAGTGGAGTCCCACAGGGTTCGGTCCTTGGTTCTCTCCTGTTTGGTATCTACTTTACATCTCACGCAAATGCTGGTTTTGTATGCTGTGCTGTTCCAACCTATGAGTACTTACGGGTTGTGCAAACGTGAATAATTTTAGATCGTTTGGCTAGCTTTTAAAGTGACTGCTCTTGACTTTGTTGCTAACTTAGAAGTGAATGCGTTTAGTTATTAGGTCTGCCTTACATTGGGACTGCTCCTATCCTAGTCCTCACACCTATTGCTTTCACATATCATATTTCTGTATCATAATAGCGTTCCGTGTTATGACTTTATTTACACCATCTACACCTCCTAAAGAGACTGGAAAGTGTTTCAATTGAATTGTTTATGTTAACGTGAATGCGTTCACTGCATTACTCTGGTGTGTGTGGTGATTTGCTGTAACACTAGGCTCTATATATTATTAGCTATACAGTTATTTATTTGAAATGTACTTTTCACCATTAATATGTACATCCTAAAGAGTTATATCAACTATGTGTAACATTGCTTTGCTTACCAGTTGCATAACCTGTCTTTTATTGCATTTTGACTCTGAATTGTAACCCTGTATGTTAATATTGTACTCTAACATTATCTTTTGTCCTCTCTCCCTCCTCTAACAGCTATCCCCTCCATGACCCTGTGTCTTTGCCTGGGTTGTATCCCTCTAATTTCACTATTAGGGTGTTCCCCACAGAATACCCTTAGACTCGGTCAGGACATTGTCTTCTTCTACCACCCTCTACCACCAGAGAAAAGAGAGTATGTCTACCTAGTCATGCTATATTATGTTTTAACTAAATGTTCCTGCTAAACTTTCAGACTGCCACTAGCTAAGCAGCCAGCAGCTACCTCTCCTTACTCCTTCATTTCCTCACAGTCTCCTCGGATGGCCACATAGGCTATCCTCTCTCCCCCTTCTAGTACAGCTCCACGCCTGGTAGCTCCCTTGTTTGCTTACTGCACTACTACTTTGTCCACTAGATGTTATACTTTTCTCATCCCTATTTGGGATATTAGTACTGACTTCTGCCTTACACTTTTATTCTCCCTCCTTATACTAATCCTTTTCCTCCTTTACCTCTCTGTCTCATCCTCTCCCAGGATACTTTCTCTTGCCTGATTCCCTTCCTTCCCTGATACTTTTCCACTCTCCTCTGGTCTACTTTGTGTGCCCCCCTCCGCTCCCCACCCTACCCCCATATCCCACCCACCCCCAGGGGTCCTACATTTATATTTCTACAAGCCACACCTCCTACTACTGCTATCCTATCCAATTCACAGTCTCACAGATTGTGTAACTTCCTTCACTTAGTCACACCTACATACCACTTTAACCAACCCACCACTATCTCACTAAAGTCCTATACCATTACAGCCCCTTCCACTCTACCCCCTACTCCCACCACACATCCCTCTACAACATATCAGGAAACCCTACTTCACATACAACTATCTTATCATGTCTACAACTATCCTCCACTCACAACTTAAACTACCTATCACCTTCTTACTATTATTCCTTCTCATTACTACCTACTTCTTAACCTCCTATGAACACTCCTTAACTATTTCTCTCTCACTTCCCTCAAAACATACTAGTACACCTACAACATACCTACCTTCATCCTATTTACCTACCTCATCACAAACCATATATCTACTTCCCAAATACCATAGACTATTTCATTGTAAACTACTAAAACTAAATCAAAGAAAGTACTTGACACATCTCTAAAACACATATCCAAAACTATGGTCTACTACTCCATCTACTTCAGGACGGTGACATACACCCCAATCCAGGCCCTCAACCTACAACTACTGAAACACACAGTCACCATATAAAAGCTCTCCTTCCTCCATCAACTATAACTACAAACATACTATCCTTGGCCCACCTAAATATACGCAGTATCTGTAATAAAGTTAGTCAAATACACCTACTAGAAGTACACAACTTTGACATTCTATGCTTATCAGAAACCTGGCTAAAACCATCTATTAAAGATATTGAAATTACCCCACCTGGATATAACATTGTTAGACTTGATCGCACCTCCAAGAAAGGAGGTGGAGTAGCTATCCTATATAAATCTAACCTGAAGCTTACTCTTCTTGACCTCGCCTACCCAAAACAATAATGTCGAAATAATCTGCTCTAGAGTTCAAATTAATACTACTAAATCAATAAACATCATTTGTGCTTATCTGCCTCCAGGAAATAATATCCCCACATTAGAACAACTTCTTGAACAACTCTCAAATTACCTCCCCCAAGAAACACTACTTGGAGACTTTAACATTGACTGGAAATCTTGTAACAATGCTAACCCTACTTCCCATTTAAACCTTTTGGTTTCAAACAACTAATTGATAGTGCCACTAGAATAAATAAAACAAGCAAAAGAAACCACCTTAGACTGGGTTCTTACAAACTCCCCTCACAAAGCTACAAAACTGGCATCCTTCCTGATGACCTTAGCGATCACTCCCTCACATATGTCATTAGAGCTAAAACTCATCAAAACTTACCTACCTCACATAGAACACTATATTCAAAGAAACAATTTAATCCCCAAAGATTTCAAACAGAACTTTCACAATACAATTGGACCCCTCTAAAGCACCTCTCTCAACAAAGCCATAGAATATTTCAACTCAGCATTCCTTACAATCCCAAACCGCCATGCCCCAAGTCGCATCATTAGAATAAAGACCAGAACAGCACCCTGGCTTACCTCTAATACTAAACAAAAGATCAGGCTTAAAAATAAATCTTGGAAGAAATGGTGCTCCTCTAGAAACCCAACAGACTATCAAACCTTTAGAGAGCTGAGAAACAAAACCAAAAATGCTATTATTTCAGACAAAAGAACTACTATGTAGAACTTCAGCAATCCACAAAAAGAACCAAAAGGTTCTGGTCTACTATCAATCATCTACTTACCCCAGGTAAAATAGTAACACCTAACCCACGGAATCTAGACCCTGATAATCCCTCTTTAATAGCCAATAACTTCAATAGCTTCTTTACTACTTCCATACAAACACTAGCAAGCCATTTATCCCCTGATGCTTCCCAACTGATCTTAAGTAACACCAACAACGCTATTCCTTCCCTTCAACTTCAACCCATACCCACCTCCTACATACAATCTCTTACAAAACTTAAACCCACTACCCCTCAGCAGATAAGCTTCCTGCTGAATTCCTTCAGGTAGCAGCAAAAGCTATAGCCTACCCTGTTTCGATCCTAATAAACAGATCCATAAAAGAAAGTGATTTTCCAGCAATCTGGAAGATATCACACATCATACCCTTACATAAAGGTGGCAAATCCACTGACCTCTCTAACTACCGCCTAATAGCACTATTATCTCCACTAGCTAAAATCATGGAAAATGTATACAGAAACAAGTACTTAACGATCTCGTTCAAAAAAACCTACTAGCAAACACACAACATGGATTTAGCACCTCACATAGTACGACCACTGCACTACTTTCCTTTACTAACACAATAAACTGTAACCGTAATAATAACAAACTAACTGCTTCTCTTTTCCTAGACCTGTCAAAAGCCTCGACATGGTCAATCATAAACTTCTCCTACACATACTAAACTCACTTGCCTTGGATTTTTCCTCCTTAACGTGGTTCTCATCCTACCTTGAAAACCGACAACAAGCAGTACTCTGGAAAAATTCTCTATCTGCTCTACTACCTATCTCCTTAGGAGTACCTCAAGGATCAATATTAGGCCCACTCTTATTCTCTATCTTTATTAATGATCTTCAATCATCTATCCATAACACTACCTGCATACAATATGCAGATGATTCTACCATCATCTGTACAGCTCCCACCCAATCTGAACTCCAGTCACTCACACAATCTACCTTTTCAACCGTTGAACAATGGTTCTCAAAAAGATGTCTCCTTCTCAACTCCAAGAAAACAAAACTATTACTATTCTCACCTACCCACAAATCTCCTCAACTAAATTTTACTATTACTGCAGCTGACAATTCTCTTATCTCCCCAGACTCTACTACCAAACTGCTTGGTGTTACTATTGATAATAATCTTAACTATGATTGTCATATCAATAACACTATAAAAGCAGTAAATAAAAAGATAGGTTCACTGTACAGAATAAAACCCTTCCTTACTCCAGAAGCACGGACCACCTTAGCTCAATCACATCTTATCTCCACCCTACTGTATGCTTCCTCTATTTACACTAATCTCTCTAAAGGTAACCTGAAAACTAACTACATCCTATCATAATATAGCCCGTTTTGCCACAGCATCCCAGTACAGAACTCACCACTGTAATAACTTAAAACAATTACAATGGTTAGAACTACCCAACAAGCTTATCTATCAACAACTCTTAATTACACATAACATTCTTTATCAACCAACAAAAACACCAGCTCTCAGTAACCTCCTTACTCCCTACAAAAACTTGAAACAGTTACATCTGCAAAAGATACAAGTCACCACAACTAGAATTACAAATTCAGCAGGTAACTGTCTATTTTCAAACTCCATAGGGAAAATATGGAATAACCTCCCCCCACACATTACCTCACTAGACTCCTTTCAACTTTTCAAAAAACAACTTCTATTACATCTTAACAACTTCTGGCTCTGCTCCTGTACCAATCCAGACTAAATGACTTCTTCGCTTCTTCAGCCATAACTCCCTACGTAAAAATCACTATCTTTCCCTGCTATTTCAAATGACTTAATTACTGTACTGTTCTAAAAAAAAAATGAATATATAGCTTAGGCTATTTGTTTTTTACCTGTTTTTTTCGCTGTATTTTCTACTACACTAAAATGTATGCATTGTTGCTTAAATGTTTAACCTTGTTTTAATTGTGGAGCTTTTCTCCCCGGGCCTCCACTGAAAATGGAAATTATCCAGCTGGACTAGCCCGGTCAACAAACGTAAAATAAAATAAAATAAAAAATACTTCTCTGAAGTCCAGGCTGACACAAAGTGGCTGACAAAGTTTGCAGACGATTGCAAGTTGGGAGCTATTAGTAACTCCCCAAGTGATGTTGACATCCTACGGAAAGGCCTCACTGAGACCAATGACTGGTACCAAAACCATGGCCTTAAGCTCAATGCCAAAAAAAAATGTGTCATCATCCCTTTGGGAAAAACCTGGTTCCCATGACTTACCACATTGATGGTAGTCCACTGAACACAGAAGGCGTTATAAGAGATCTGGGAACACAGGTTGACAGCAACTTCTCTTTTGACCACCACATTGCCACTGTGGTCAGAAAGTCCTTCTATGTGGCACATCTCATTACTAAGGGTTTTGCATCCAGGAAGAAAGAGGTCATGGTCTCCCTCTACTCTTCCTTTGTTAGGCCAGTCATTGAGTACAATGCCCCATTTGGCATGTAACTCACTAAACACCTGCAACAACTGGAGAGGCCACAAACGTACCTCACAAAAAGGATCCTAGGCTTTAAACATTTGTCCTATATGGACGGACGTAAAAACTCCCAACTATTCTTGTGTCATATCGCCTACTTAGGGGCCATCTCTGCTTGACTTACAAAGCCATGTCTGACCTAGCTCTGTTAGAAATGCTACATCTAAAGAAATCACAATCCATCCGCACCACAAACTCCAGAGACCTCACCCTCATTACCACAATCAACAAAAGATGCTGGAGGGACAGGTTCATAACCCAGAGACTGCCCATGCTATGGAATAGACTTCCCATACATGTCAAGCACAGCACCTCACTGGCCCTCTTCAAGAGGAATCTTGATGAATGGATGGAACATAGAAAATTCACCTCAGGGATCACTCCAGTGGCTTTACTTGACAGAGGTACTGGAAATGAAGGTCGGGTGGCATGATGCCAGGGTAATCATATGGGCTAAGCTTGCAAAGGCTCCAGGGCCATTAGCCTAGTACACGCCTAAGATCCTGTTAAAATGGACTTTCACACATCTTGTTAAAATGGACTTTCAGGATACTTCTGCTATGGATTATTTAGAACCCACAGCCTTCTGAATCATACACAAGTACTCTACTTGTCGTGCTAATAACACAAACAGACTTAGCATAAGCAGCACCAAATAGGGTTACCACCTGTCCCACTTTGCGAGGGGCAGTCCCTCTTTGGGCAGTTGTGTCCTGACAAAAAATATTTAAAATGGCAAATGTCCTGAGATTGTACGACATAATTATGTCCCATATGTTATGTAATAGTTGCATAAAATTATTTCTGTATCTAAAATACCTAAATGTTACAAGAAACAGAATAAGCAACTAAACCACTACAAGAATAAGCTTTTATTTAGGCAAAAAAGTAAAGTTCTATCCTTTGTACTGACTGTGGGTATGTGTCGGCCTGTAAAATCTGATGTGTGTTCCGAAAATGTCCCACTTTGGCCATTTGAAAAGGTGGCAACCCTAGCACCAAATGTCTCTCCCCCTGAAGAACTGTGCAGCACAAGAAATCTGGAAAAAGCCAAAATGTATTGGGGGGAGGGGGGTGGGCAAACAAAAGCCCAAAACCAGGCACACATTTTAAACATTGCTTGCTTGTATAATCTTAGAAAAGTTGGCAGAATAAAATGTTTTGTGTTACTATGTGTTTCCTGAAATATATGCTAGCCATTTAAGTGTCAGTCTTCCTTATTTAGTGAATTCATTTTTCACTAATTTGCTAGAAAACCACAACTTTTAAGAGGAACAGACTAAACAGCCAAACACTGAAGTGGGTAGGGAATTCAAGCTCTTGCTCCTTGTACCTAAGGTACAGGGTTTGAGCCTGGTTAATACTAACCACAAGTTATATGTAGTTTGGGCATTTCACACACACACACACACACACACACACACACACACACACACACAGGACTTTAACACATCCTGTTAAAATGGACTTTCACACACACACACAATGGACTTTCACACATCATGTTAAAACGGACATTCACACACACACACACACACACACACACACACACACACACAACGGACTTTCACACATCCTGTTAAAATGGACTTACATACACACACACACACACACACACACACACACACACACACACACACAAAACGCACTTTCACACATCCTGTTAAAACGGACTTTCACACATCCTGTTAAAATGGACTTTCAGGATACTTCTGCTATGGATTTTGGCCCAGCAAATTCCACTCAGCATCACACTAAGTCTGTGTGAAATTTCTTCTCTAAAGTGCACAGCACAGCTTACAGTCTTAAATTCCATTAAGCTAAGCACTCGCCATTGAACGGACTTGTTCAGCATCATCCAAATAAGTCTGCATGATATTTCTTCTCTGAAGTGCACAGCACAGCTTACAGCCCTAAATTCCACAGATGTTTGAACAATTTGTAGGCACCACAATTATTTTCCGTTGAACGGACATTACAGCACTCAGTAGATAAAAGTGAACTTATTAGCAAATTGCAGGCAGCGCAATTATTACAGCAGATAAAAGTTTGAACAGACACACAGAACACAGCATACACAGTTAGTTGAACGGACTTCAGAAAAAAACGACTTGACAATTGACTTACTTGCAGGAGCTAAAGCACCCTTGCAAAACGATTTGACAACAGACTGATTTACAGCAGATAAAAGCACTCCTGCAAAACAACTTGACAACGGACTGACTTACAGCAGATAAAGCACCCCTTTAGCCCCGGACTTGCAGAACAGCAGATAAGATACAAGCAGGTAGAATACAGCTTTCTAGAGGGTGGGAGATGTGGGGACACTGCAAAACTTACATCTGCCGCCATTACTTTTCCCTCCAAATAGTTTAAAGTAAATTTGACCGAGTCCAACAGGCAGTAGCTGATGTCATCAAGCACGCCCCTGTAGGCTGGTGATGTCAGCCATAAATTTAAAGTGGCAATACAAAAATAAATAAATAAATAAAATCATCTAAAAAAAAAATCAGGAATTAAAGACACCACTCAAGTATTTGTGGCACCCCATTATTTTGCCCTCAAAACCATTAAATGCCGAGGAATTTGGTACGGTTGAGAGGTATGCCTAAAACTACCACATTCCCCCCTCCAACTACTACTAACCCAACCATAATCAAGTAACCCCCCACAACACCCCCATAAATCATTTTTAGTAACCCTTAATCTCTATAACCTATCACACATAGGCCATTTCAAACACAAGCACATAAAGCAAACAATACAAAGCCACGGAGTAATTATAAAAATTAAAATTAAAACAAGGGGCTGTTTCCATCATAAACCTCCCTGGTCACATTGCATCTGTATGGAAATATACATCTTAACCTTGGCCCAGCTATCCCATCTGTTCCATTAATAAACCCCTTAACTAAGAATACCTGACATACAGAGTATTGTCAGACCCCATTCTGATGGACCTGTTGCATATCCACAAAACAAACAGCACAAGAATTACTGATTCTAAAGACTCAATCCTTGAAGAGGACCTGCTGGAGAGACAGGTATGTATCCCAGAGATTACTCTGTCTCTGAAACAAGCTCCCTATCCATGTGAAGCAGAGTTCCTCCCTAACCCAATTCAAGTGCAACCTGGACAACTGGATGGGGAACAGGAAATTCATCCCTGGCTTGGCACCTATGTCTCTAATGGGCAACCTGTAAATGGCTCATCTCCCAAGCCCCTGCTTGTAAATGTTTCATCTCCCAAGCCACTGCTTCACTTATCAAGGGTATCAGAACTGGTCAGAGATTTAGGATGCATGCCTAGGCTTAAAAAGGCCCTTGTGGTCATTAGTCTAGTAAAGACCTATGAACCTGTGAACCTCTTCACCTCCTCCCTACAAGTCACACAACTTCACTTAAAATTCATCAGCATCAGTGCTAGAAGTATCTGTACTAAAGTAACTGTGCTACATGCCTTCATGTCCCATCATAACCGTGATGTCCTAATAATCACCAAACCTTGCTAAAACCTAACACCAAAAGTACAGAAATCCTTCCTCCAGTTTTTATTATCCCTTCAGAAACTGTTACTTAAACTGCATTGATTAGGCCTACTCTCCTCGTCATTATCCTGGTTTCACAGCTACCTGCCAAACAGGATGCAGGTGGCCAAATGGGAAAATGACATCTCCAGCTTTCTCCCTGTAACAGTTTGAGTCCTCCTAGGCTCAATATTAGGTCATCTAATGTTCAGTATCTTCACCAACAATCTGCACATGGAGCTAAACATACATCCTTCATACAGTATGCAGACAACTGTACACTATTCTGTCTAAAAGTACACTAGAAAAAGTGCAGCATCTAACACAGCAATCCTTTCCTTCATTGAGGCCTGGCTAACAGACTCATAATTACTGTTCAAAACCCCCAAAAAACAAAACTAATCCTATTCACAGCAAACCAATTAGCTCCCCATAAACAGCAATTTATCATCACCTCCTCCAGTAATACTGCATTAGAACTAGTAACCAGTACCAAACTATTAGGAGTCATCATTCAGCCATCACATAAAACACTATCAGGAGTCATTCAATCATCACATAAAACACTATTAGGAGTCATCATTCAACCATCACATAAAACAGTGTTAGGGGTCATTCAACCATCACATAAAACACTATTAGGAGTCATTCAAACATAGCATAAAACACTGTTTGGAGTAATCATTCAGCCATCACATAAAACACTATTAAGAGTCATTCAACCATCACATAAAACACTATTAGAGGTCATTCAACCATCACATAAAACACTATTGAAGTAAAAATGAGCACTCATAAAATCCAACTAAGGCCAATTTTGAGAGAAAAATTGCCATGGATTCAAGGACAATCATAAGACCTTTTTCAGCTATGTTAGGAACCTGGGTGGGCTCCCAGATATGCTCCAAATTAGTCAAAAATGATACAAAATCACTGAACCCACAGACATTTGCCAGCATACTGGCAGACAGGTTCAGTGCAAACTACCCTAAAGATAGCTATCCCAGCCAGTGTAGCCTCGGACATCTCAAATCGCGGGTGAAAGCTGCTCTCTCTAAAGCGCTAAAAAACACAGCATCAATGGGACGGATGGTGTCCCGGCTGTGTGCTATGGCTAAATGAGGAATTAAACCCGCACATAAGGCAGCTGTTTAATCTCAGCCTTACCTCAGGATGTCGTGCCCAAAAGGTAGGCGTCGGCAACTGTTATCCCACTCTGGCGGCACCTCACGGACCCTGGTATTACCGCCCCATAAGCTTAACAAGTCTAGTCTGCAAAGCTGTGGAAGGATCATGACCGGAACTCATATCATAATGGCTCATAAACAAAGATATAGGGGACTTGCAGACATTGGACCCGACCCAGTTTGGCTTTGTCAAGGGAAGATCATGCCCTTTTGAACTTGGTGCGACTTCTTGAACAGTCACCAAGGCCATTGATGAGGAAAGGCAGTCCATACAGCCTACCTTGACCTTGCAAAGGCTTTGACACAATACCCCACTCGGTATTTGTAGAAAAACTTACCAGCTTAAATGTAAACCCATATGTCACAAGATGGGTTGCAAACTGGCTTAAGGACAGAACCCACAGGGTTAGAGTTGCTGGCGTGTCAGACTCAAGCCGGTCACAAGTGGTGTCCACAGGTCGGTCCTTGGCCCCTATTGTTTTGGCATCTACTTCTCAGAAGTACAGGCCAACATAGGAGGACTTTAGCTGACAAAGTTTGCAGGCGACTGCAAACTGGTAGCCATAGTGGAAGATGCAGTGCATCAGACACGGATATCCTTCAGAAGGGACTCGCGGAAACAGATAGCTGGTGCCAGAGCCATGGCCTGAAGTTAAGCGCCAAAAAAATGTATAGTCATACCTTCGGGAAAAACAAGGTAACCCCCAAGCTACCATATACGCCTAAAATGTATAGTCATACTCCTTCGAAAAACAAGGTAACCCCAAGGGTGGCAATCCACTAAGCACAGAAGAGGTTATCAGGGACCTGGGGACCCAGGTTGACAGTGGCCTTTCTTTTGACACTCACATTGCTAAAGTGGTTAGAAAGACCTTCTACATTGCCCACCTGATCATGAAGAAAGACCTTCTACATGCCCACCTGATCATGAGAAGGGATTCACATCCAGATCTAGTGAGGTTATTGTTCCCTGTACTCTTCACTTATCAGACCAATGATTGAGTATAATGCCCCATTCTCGGGATGTATCTCACCCGACATCTGCAGCAATTGGAGAGACCCCAAAAGTTCCTCACCAAAAGGATAAAGGACTCCGTCTGTCATATGCTGCCAGATTGAAGAAACTCCAGCTCCAGCTATTCAGTTGCATACCGTCTGCTCAGAGGTGACATGTGCCTGACATACAAGGCCATGTCCAACCGGAGATCAACCCGGGAATAATGGACATGCTCCACCTCAAAAATCCAAATCCACCAAAACCACTAGAGCAAAAGCTTTTTAACCTTTACCGGATATATGGTAGTGGAGGGAGGAGGGATATCTCAGAGACTCTACTCCTAGGAATAAAAAATCGGTCCATAATGAGGCAAGCACCTACGCTGACTCTTGTTGACTCTGTTCTAGACCTGTGGATGTGGAGTTTTGGAGATGCACCCGGGTTTACCTCCTGGAATCATCTCTGTGTCACTGCTGGACAGAGGCACAACAAACTAATGGGCACAATATTTTTCATATAAGGGGTGGCGTAAAGAAATAAAAATTTTTAATTTAGGCTTATAAATGCCTTAGGGCAGATAGCCTAGTATAAACCTATGAACCTATGAACCTATTAGGAGTCATCATTCAACCATCACATAAAACACTATTAGCAGTCATCATTCTACCTTCACATAAAACACTATTAGGAGTCATCATTCCACCATAACTTTAGAGTCATTCCACCATCACATAAAAACTATTGGTCATCATTCCACCATCAAACAAAACACTATTAGGAGTCATTCAACCATCACATAAAACAATATTAGGAGTCATCATTTCACCATCATAAAACCACTATTAGGTAGAGTCATCACTCAACCATCACATAAAACACTATAAGGAGTCATCATTCCACCAGCACGTAAACATTATTTAGGGTCATCACCCAACATACAAATAAATATTAGGATCACTCAACCATCACATAAAACAATATTAGGAGTCATCATTCAACCATCACATAAAACACTATTAGGAGTCATCATTCCACCATCACGTAAAACATTATTGGGGTCATTCAACCATCACATAAAACAATATTAGGAGTCATCACTCAACCATCACATAAAACACTATTAGGAGTCATCATTCCACCATCACATAAAACACTATTAGGAGTCATCATTCCACCATCCCATAAAACACTATTAGGTGTCATCATTCCACCATCACATAAAACACTATTAGGAGTCATCATTCAACCATCACATAAAACAGTGTTAGGGGTCATTCAACCATCACATAAAACACTATTAGGAGTCATTCAAACATAGCATAAAACACTGTTTGGAGTAATCATTCAGCCATCACATAAAACACTATTAGGAGTCATTCAACCATCACATAAAACACTATTAGAGGTCATTCAACCATCACATAAAACACTATTAGTAAAAAAATACGAGCACTCATAAAATCAACTAAGGCCAATTTTGAGAGAAAAATTGCCATGGATTCAAAGGACAATCATAAGGCCTTTTTCAGCTATGTTAGGAACCTGGGTGGAAACTCCCAGATATGCTCAGAATTAGTCCAAAATGATACAAAAATCACTGAACCCACAGACATTGCCAACATACTGGCAGACAGGTTCAGTGCAAACTTCACCCCCCCCCTCCCCCCCCCTAAAGGAGATAACTATCCCAGCCGAGTGTAGCCTCCCGGACATCTCAAATGCATGGGTGAAGCTGCTCTCTCTAAAGCTAAAAACACAGCATCAATGGGACGGATGGTGTCCCCGGCTGTGTGCTACAATGAGCTAAATGAGGAATTAAACCCGCACATAAGGCAGCTGTTTAATCTCAGCCTTACCTCAGGATACGTGCCCAAGGAGGTAGGTCGTGCACCTCAGGATACGTGCCCAGGAGTGGCGTCTGACACTGTTGTCCCACTCCACAAAGCGGCACCTCTGGGACCCTGGTAATTACCGCCCCATAAGCTTAACAAGTCTAGTCTGCAAAGCTGTGGAGGATCATAATGGAGCTCATAAACAAAGATATAGGGGACTTGCAGACATTGGACCCGACCCAGTTTGGCTTTGTCAAGGGAAGATCATGCCTTTTGAACTTGGTGACTTCTTGAAACAGTCACCAAGGCCATTGATGAGGAAAGGCAGTCCATACAATACTGCCTACATGACCTTGCAAGGCTTTCGACACAAATACCCCCCTCTCGCAAGGCTTTGACACAATACCCCACGGTATTGTGAAAAACTTACCAGCTTAAATGTAAACCCATATGTCACAAGATGGGTTTGCAAGGCTGAACAGGACAGAACCCACAGGGTTAGAGTTGCTGGCGCTGTGTCAGACTCCCAAGCCGTCAAAGGGTGTCCCACAGGGCTCGTGCGGTCGCGGCCCCCTATTGTTTGGCATCTACTTCTCAGAAGTACAGGCCAACATAGGAGGACTTTGGCTGACAAAGTTTGCAGGCGACTGCAAACTGGACGCCATAGTGAAAGATGCATCGACACACGGATATCCTGCAGAAGGGGCTCACGGAAGCAGATAGGTGGCGCCAGAGCCATGGCCTGAAGTTAAGCGCCAAAAAATGTATAGTCATACCCTTGGAAAAACAAGGTAACCCCAAGCTACCATATAGGTGGCAATCCACTAAGCACAGAAGAGGTTATCAGGGACCTGGGGACCCAGGTTGACAGTGGCCTTTCTTTTGACACTCACATTGCTAAAGTGGTTAGAAAGACCTTCTACATTGCCCACCTGATCATGAAGGGATTCACATCCAGATCTAGTGAGGTTATTGTTCCCTGTACTCTTCACTTATCAGACCAATGATTGAGTACAATGCCCCATTCGGGATGTATCTCACCCGACATCTGCAGCAATTGGAGAGACCCCACAAGTTCCTCACCAAAAGGATAAAGGGACTCCAAAATCTGTCATATGCTGCCAGATTGAAGAAACTCCAGCTCTATTCAGTTGCATACCGTCTGCTCAGAGGTGACATGTGCCTGACATACAAGGCCTTGTCCAACCCGAATTAATGGACATGCTCCACCTCAAAAATCCAAATCCACCAAAACCACTAGAGCAGCGACTTTAACCTTAGGATATATATAATAGGACGGTAGTGGAGGGATAGATTTATCACTCAGAGACTCCCTATGCTGTGGAATAAAATCCCGGTCCATGTGAGGCAGAGCACCTCGCTGACTCTGTTCAAGAGAAATCTAGACCTGTGGATGGGAGGGTTTACCCCGATCGTAGGTCGTAGGTTTACCCCGGGAATCATCTCTGTGTCACTGCTGGACAGAGGCACAACAAACTAATGGGCACAATATTTTTTCATATAAGGGGTGGCGTAAGCCACAAAAATTTGGGCTAGGCTTATAAATGCCTTAGGGCAGATAGCCTAGTATAAACCTATGAACCTATGAACCTATTAGGAGTCATCATTCAACCATCACATAAAACACTATTAGCAGTCATCATTCTACCTTCACATAAAACACTATTAGGAGTCATCATTCAACCATCGCATAAAACACTATTAGGAGTCATCATTCCACCATAACTAGGAGTCATTCCACCATCACATAAAAAACTATTCGGAGTCATCATTCCACCATCAAACAAAACACTATTAGGAGTCATTCAACCATCACATAAAACAATATTAGGAGTCATCATTTCACCATCACATAAACCACTATTAGGAGTCATCACTCAACCATCACATAAAACACTATAAGGAGTCATCATTCCACCATCACGTAAAACATTATTGGGGTCATTCACCCATCACATAAAACAATATTAGGAGTCATCACTCAACCATCACATAAAACACTATTAGGAGTCATCATTCCACCATCACATAAAACAATATTAGGAGTCATCATTCAACCATCACATAAAACACTATTAGGAGTCATCATTCCACCATCACGTAAAACATTATTGGGGTCATTCAACCATCACATAAAACAATATTAGGAGTCATCACTCAACCATCACATAAAACACTATTAGGAGTCATCATTCCACCATCACATAAAACACTATTAGGAGTCATCATTCCACCATCCCATAAAACACTATTAGGTGTCATCATTCCACCATCACATAAAACACTATTAGGAGTATTCATTCCACCATCACATAAAACACTGTTAGGCGTCATCATTCCACCATCACGTAAAACATTATTGGGGTCATTCAACCATCACATAAAACAATGTTAGTAGTCATCATTCCACCATCACATAAAACACTATTAGGAGTCATCATTCCACCATCACATAAAACACTATTAGGAGTCATAATTCCACCATCACATAAAACACTGTTAGGAGTCATACGCAGTGACACCCTGTCCTTGTGAAAGATCAAATAAGGTGGCTTAACAGACAAGGCTTGTAGCTCCGATACCCGTCTAACTGACATAATAGCTAACAAAAACAAAGCCATGCTGTCAACCTGAGGGTGTGGATTGAGGGATGCAGTGAACCTGACATGTGAGTCAAAAGATCTGGAGCTGGGTCCAGGATCAAAACATCATCCAGGAGAAGAGGCTCGAGAAAAGGGAACCAGACCTGATGAGGCCAGTAAGGAGCAATGAGGATCAACTTGCTTCCCAGCCGACTGACTTTCTGAATCACTTTGGAAATGAGAGGAAATAGAGGAAAAGCATACAGAAGTCCCATGGGCCAATTGTGAACCAGAGCATCTCTGGGTGTCTCCCCTGGAGGGGGAATGAGGGAAAAATAGCTGCTGCATTTGGTACTGACTGGGCTGGCAAAGAGGTTGCAGCAAGGCTGTCCCCATTTGCGGAAAATCTGTTCCACTGTTTCCTGTTTCAGAGACCACTTATGAGGCAGTAGGATCGCCCAGCTGAGCTTGTTGGCTATCACAGTGGTCATCCCTGGAATATGCATTGTAACCAGAAAGCACTGGGAAGAAATCATCCATTCCAAAACTCGCATGGCCTCTCGACAGAGTGGGTAAGATCTGGTACTGCCCTGTTTGTTGATATACCAAACTACCGACATGCTGTCTGATTGTATCGCAATAGTCCCAAGAGGAAGAAGGTCTTGATGTGCTTGCAATGCCAGGAACACTGCCCTCATCTCCATAACATTGATATGCAGGTGAGCCTCGTGTTCTTGCCATGTGCCTTGGACAGTCCTGCTGAGGTAATGCCCCCCCACCCGATCTGGGAGGCATCTGTGGTCACAGTGGTAACGAGTTGAGCATGAACAAAGGGAGCGCCCATGAATCAACTGGTTGGGAGCTATCCACCAAAGAAGGTCCTTCTTGCATTATTCCATCAGCAGGATAGGATGACTCAGCAGGAGATATTGGAAGGACCATTGGGAAGACAGAAGCCACTGGAGAATTCTCATGTGCAACCTGGCTAATGGTACTAATTGAACGGTGGAAGCCATAGTCCCGAAGGAGCTGAAGAACCCACTATGCTTTGACCTTCCGCACCGGAAGAAGATGTTGAATTTGAATGATAAAGTATTGTGCCCTGTTGGCGGGGAGATGAGCTGTCATAGTCACTGTGTCTACCTCTGCGCCTTTAAAAATCACAGATTGTGAGGGCAATAATGCAGATTTTTCCCAATTTATGGAGATCCCTAACTGAGCACAAAGTTGAATAGGGGCATCTCTGTTTTGGAGGAGTAGATGCCTGGTGGGGGCGGTCAAGAGCCAGTCATCCAAATACGGAAACACCTGGAATCCTTGACGTCTTAGGTGAGCTGTCACTACTGCCATGCATTTGGTGAACACCCTAGGGGCTGTGGTGAGACCAAAGGGCAGAGCACGAAACTGATAATGACTGGCTCCCAGCCAGAAATGTAGATGGCTCCTGGACACCTTGTCCATTTTTATATGGTAGTAGGCATTTTGGAGATCTAGAGAGCACATTCAATAGTCTTTCCCTAACAAAGGGAGTATCGACTGCAGAGTTACCATCCGAAACTTGTCATTCTTCACGGATTCGTTTAACCTGCTGAAGTCCAATATTGGCCTCCAGTCTACTGTTCATTTTGGTGCTAAAAAGAACCTGAAGTAAGTTCCGGATCCTATCTGGTCTGCTTGGATGGATGGAATGACTCTTTGTAAAAGCAACATGTTGATCTCCACAGTTGCCTGATCCCTGTGATTGGGTGGTACATCTGGGATCTTCTTGTGAACAAACGGTGGAAGGGAAAAGGGTATGATATAGCCTCTGGTAACAACTCTTTGTACCCACTTGTCTTGAGAGATATTTAGCCAGGCTTCTGGATATAAAGAAATGTGACCCTCTGACCAGCCTTAGAGAAACACAGTCGGGCCTCACATCAGGAGCGCTGATAAGGCCATCCCCGAAAGGAATCACGGCCTTGCTGGTATTGCAGACCGCCCCTGCCTCTAGGGTGACGTCTCCCATTTCCTCCTTCTCCTCTGCCTCTGAAGGAGGATTCACCCTGTGTGTCCGGAAAGACCCTCTGGGACTTTTTGAACCACATTTTACCGCCCCTTTGACCTTTGGGGTATGATCGAGAGGGAACAGTAAAATGTACTCCCACGGCAGAAAGCGTCTTTCCTTCTTGCTCACACTGAGTGACTGTGTCCCTCACCTTGGAACCAAACAATGAGGAACCATCAAATGGGGCATTGGTGAAAGTAGACTTGAACGGTTCCACAAAATTACACAAGCGCATCCAGGAGTGACACCTCAGGGCAACTCCTGAACCCACTGCTCTTCTCGCACCATCAGCCACATAGGAGATAAGCCACATGGAGGAGTTAACTATAGAATTTAAAGTGGACAACTGAGTAGAGATCTTGTCAAGGACTCCCTCAGTACATGCACCTTGTATAGAGTCTCCTAATTCCTTGAGGAGATCCCTCTGTAATCTCATGAAGTGAGTGAGATAGTTCAATGATCGAAGGCTAAATGCTGCTGAACTAAAGATATGCTTCCCAAATCTGTCCATCTGTCGAGAATACTTATTTGGTGGGAGAACAGAGGAAGAAGTCTCCGCCAGCTCCTTCTTTGTGGCCGCTGCCACCACCATGGCATCTACAGGAATGCCCTTAGACAAAAACTCTTTACCAGGAGAGGTAGACAGAAACTTATTGGGTCTCCTGGGGACTGGCTCCATGGCATTAGGAGTATCCCACACCTTTTGACTAACTAGATCCATTAGTTTGTCAAATGATGGAGATACCCAAAAGACACAAGGTTGAGACCCGAAAGCCTTCAGGTACACTGACTCCTCATCAGAAGGGTTGACAGTGGGTCAGTCACACCTCTGCTTAAGAATCTCCAAGATGTCCACGAAGGCGACATCATCAGGGGATGACTTGGGGGACCCTTCTGACTCCTCAAAGTCAGTGTCCGATGTCAATGACTCATCCTGGGAGTCAACATGCTTCCTCTTACATAGCCTCTTCCAGGGAGGCTCCTCAAAAGGGCAATTTGGGGAGGCCTCAGAAGAGTGAGGGCCACCAGCCGATAGCTCCTGAGGCTGAGGGTCTCTGCTGTCTCCGGAGAGAATAGGGGCTGAGACCAAAGTGGGTGCTCTCGGGGGAAGAGTGCTGGTACCACTGGTAGGGGCTGGAGAATGAGACAGCATGCTCCTCATTATTTCAAACGGTGACCTGTCCGGCTCTGAAGACCTCCCCCACACTGAAGAGACAAAGGTTGATGTCAGAGCCAGAGCCGTGGGCTCCAACATAGATGCAGGGTCTGAGCTGACTCTGGCCGATGCACCAAGAGGAAGGCTTGAAACCAAAGAAGATTGATTCCAACCCTCCCTGTTGGCACTGACAGGAGAGCTTCAGTCCCTGGACATGACAGATGGCACGGAGCGTGTCGGAGCTGAACCCATCTCCAAAGCAGCAACAAAGTGAGCTGGAACTGATAGTACCTCCAGTGGCACCAAGCACTCTGGCTCCAAAGGGCCAATATGGCTCGGAGGAGGAATAGCAGACAAGGGCAAAGCTGGATCCAGTGGCTCTGGAGCTGACTGAGTCAGAGCCAACAATAATTTTGGTAAGGCAGACGACTTCATGAGTCTCAACACTACCTTCTCCAGATATTCTTCCGAAAGGCTCCTGGAAGATCTAGAAGACATAGTAGGGGATCTTGATCTAGGGGGCACTGGAGACTTTGGTACCACGGAAATTGGTAGGGAATCCACAGACCGGCTCCAAGAAGCAGATTCAATTGCTGATCCAATCGGTTCCAAGATCAGCTCCGAAACACTTGGAACCGACTCTGATACCACAATAGTGCTCTCCTTTGGCTCCGAAGGCAGTAGAGTCAAGGAGGCAGATTTTGACTGTTTAGAAGGTGGCTCCGGAGAAGGCCTTTTTGAAGACTTGGATTTGCCATGCTTGGAGGAAGCCAAAGAACTGGATAGAACTTCCTCAAAAGATGGTTTTAGTAGATCCTTGAGTATAAGCTTGTTCTTTCTCTCCTGTAAGACCCTTGGAGAGAAAGCATGGCAGAACAAGCACGATTCCAGCAGGTGGATGGCCCCTAAACAGTAGACACAGCTACTGTGGCCATAAATTAAAGACATCTTTTGGGAGCATTTCATGCACTTCTTAAAACCCAAAGGTTTGTGCTCCTTACTCTCTTTAGACATTACACAGACACACACACACACACACACACACACACACACACACACACACACACACACACACACACACACACACACACAAGGAAGAAGAAGAAGAATGGGGGAAGAGACTAGGTCCTCTAACTAAAACAGTCCTAGTCCTACAGAAGAAGGTACCACGAGGACTAGGTCCTCTAAGTTAAACGGGTCTAGCCCAGTGGAACAGAAACTAGGTCTTCTAATTTAAACAGACCAGAAAATGCACACACACACACAGAAAACTGTAAATAACTCTATGTGGTAACAATTTTTAGGTCCTGTAACTAAAACGGGCCTAGCCGTACAGAAAGAAGTACCACAAGGACTAGGTCCTCTAACTTAAACAGGCCTAGCCCGGTGGGACAGAAACTGGGTCTTCTAATTTAAACAGACCAGAAAATGCACACACACAGAAAACTGTATATAACTCTATGTGGAGCAATTAAAAATTAATGTACTAAGGGAGGAACTCCAACCCTTAGCAAATAACCAGGGGATCCCCGCCAAAAATACAATCTCAGATTAAGGAAACTAAGCTGCCAATAATGGTTTAGAAAGACAACAGAATAACAGGAGCCCCTGTTAACTATCAGAAGAAAACCACCACAAACTAACACACTACCTGATAAGGATAAAACCACAATGGTGTCTATAAGAACTCTAAACTGGCACAAAGGATACCAAACTAACAACAAGTTTAAGCTAAGAATGCACTGAAAAAAACAAACAACACTACTGCCTAAGATAATATCACCTTACAACACCGTAATAACTGTAATATAAAATTTAAATAGAAGAATTTTAACACTTAGCCAGAGCCAAGAGAAGCACAACCAAACTCGCCGACACGGCAAACGAGATCTGGGGTTTGTACTGGTGCACTATGGGATACCTGCTTAGCCATGAGACAACCAGAAGTCTTCGAGCTTGTAAATCGGCCGAGTCAGAGCCAAGGATTGGCTCCGAAACCATATGTAAAAATGAAGGTGAGATTGGACTACACAACATAACTATTAGGAGTCATCATTCAACCATCACATAAAATACTATTAGGAGTCATCATTCAACTATCACATAAAACACTATTAGGAGTCATCATTCCACCATCACATAAAACACTATTAGGAGTCGTCATTCCACCATCACATAAAACACTATTAGGAGTCATTCAACCATCACATAAAACACTGATAGGAGTCATCATTCAACCATCACATAAAACCCTTTTAGGAGTCATCATTCAGCCATCACATAAAACACTATTAAGAGTCATCATTCAGCCATCACATAAAACACTATTAGGAGTCATCATTCAGCCATCACATAAAACACTATTAGGAGTCATCATTCAACCATCACATAAAACACTACTAGGAGTCATCATCCCACCATCACGTAAAACACTATTAGGGATCATTCAACCATCACATAAAACACAATTAGGAGTCAAAATGCAATTGTCACATACAACTATTAGGAGCTATCATTCAACCATCACATAAAACACTATTAGGAGTCATCATTCCACCATCACATAAAACACTATTAGGGGTCATTCAACCATCACATAAAACACTATTAGGATTCATCATTCAACCATCACAAAAAACACTATTAGGAGTCATTATTCCACCATCACGTAACACACTATTAGGGGTCATTCAGCCATCACATAAAACACTATTAGAAGTCATCATTCAACTATCGAATAAAACACTATTAGGAGCCATTCAACCATTACAAAAAGCACTATTAGGAGTCATTATTCCACAATCACACAAAACACTATTATGAGTCATTCAGCTATCACATAAAACACTATTAGCTCCATTCAATCATCACATAAAACACTATTAGAGTCATAATTCAACCATGACATAGAACATTATTAGGAGTCATCTTTCAACCATCACATAAAACACTATTAGGAGTCGCCATTCAACCATCACATAAAACACTATTAGGAATCATCATTCAACCATCATATAAAACACTATTAGGAATCATCATTCAACCATCACATAAAACATTATTAGGAGTCATTCAACCATCAAATAAAATACTGTTAGCAATCATCATTCAGCCATCACATAAAACACTATTAGGAGTCATCATTCAACCATCACATAAAACACTATTAGGAATCATCATTCAACCATCACATAAAACACTATTAGGAATCATCATTCAACCATCACATAAAACATTATTAGGAGTCATTCAACCATCAAATAAAATACTGTTAGCAATCATCATTCAGCCATCACATAAAACACTATTAGGAGTCATCATTCAACCATCACATAAAACACTATTAGTCATCATTCCACCATCACATAAAACATTGTTAGGGGTCATTCAACCATCACATAAAACACTATTAGGAATCATCATTCAACCATCACATCAAACATTATTAGGAGTCATTCAACCATCAAATAAAATACTGTTAGCAGTCATCATTCAACCATCACATAAAACACTATTAGGAGTCATCATTCAGCCATCACGTAAAACACTATTAGGAGTCATCATTCCACCATCATGTAAAACACTATTGAAGGTTATTCAACCATCATATGAAAGACTATTAGGAGTCATCATTCCACCATCACATAAAACACTATTAGGAGTCAATTCAACCATCACATAAAACACTAGGAGTAATCATTCAACCATCACATAAAACACTATTATGAATCATCATTCGACCATCACCTAAAACACTATTAGTAGTCATCATTCAACTATCACATAAAACACTATTAGGAGACATTATTCCACCATCACGTAACACACTATTAGGAGTCATTATTCCACCATCACGTAACACGCTATTAGGGTCATTCAACCATCACATAAAACACTATTAAGAGTCATCATTCAAGCACTACATAAAATACTATTAGGAGTCATCATTCAACCATTACACAAAACACTATTAGGAGTCACCATTCCACCATCACATAAAACACTACTAGGAGTCATTATTCAACCATCACATAAAACACTATTAGGAGTCATCATTCAACCATCACATAAAACACTATTAGGAATCATCATTCAACCATCACATAAAACACTATTAGGAGTCATCATTCCACCATCACATAAAACACTATTAGGAGTCATCATTCAGCCATCACGTAAAACACTATTAGCAGTCATCATTCCACCATCATGTAAAACACTATTGAAGGTTATTCAACCATCATATGAAAGACTATTAGGAGTCATCATTCAGCCATCACATAAAACACTATTAGGAGTCATCACTCCACCATCACACAAAATACTATTAGGAGTCATTTACCCATCACATAAAACATTAGTAGGAGTCATCATTCAACCATAGAATAAAACACTATTAGGAGTCATTCGACTATCATACAAAACACTATTAGGAGCCATTAAACCATCCCAGAAAGCACTATTAGGAGTCATCATTCCACAATCACATAAAACACTATTAGGAGTCATTCAAGTATCACATAAAACACTATTAGCGCCATACAATCATCACATAAAACACTATTAGGAGTCATAATTCAACCATGACATAGAACACTATTAGGAGTCATCTTTCAACCATCACATAAAGCACTATTAGGAGTCGCCATTCATCGCATAAAACACTATTAGGAATCATCATCCAAACATCACATAAAACACTATTAGGAGTCATCATTCAACCATCACATAAAACATTATTAGGGGTCATTCAACCATCAAATAAAATACTGTTAGCAGTCATCATTCAGCCATCACATAAAACACTATTAGAAGTCATCATTCCATCATCACAGAAAGCACTATTAGGAGTCATCATTCAACCATCACATAAAACACTATTAGGAGACATTATTCCACCATCACATAAAACGCTATTAGGAGTCATCATTCAGCCATCACATAAAACACTATTAGGAGTCATCATTCAACCATCACATAAAACACTATTAGGAGTCATCATTCCACCATCACATAAAACACTATTAGGAGTCATCATTCAGCCATCACATAAAACACTATTAGGAGTCATCATTCAACCATCACATAAAACACTACTAGGAGTCATCATCCCACCATCACGTAAAACACTATTAGGGATCATTCAACCATCACATAAAACACAATTAGGAGTCAAAATGCAATTGTCACATACAACTATTAGGAGCTATCATTCAACCATCACATAAACACTATTAGGAGTCATCATTCCACCATCACATAAAACACTATTAGGAGTCATTCAACCATCACATAAAACACTATTAGGATTCATCATTCAACCATCACAAAAAACACTATTAGGAGTCATTATTCCACCATCACGTAACACACTATTAGGGGTCATTCAGCCATCACATAAAACACTATTAGAAGTCATCATTCAACCATCGAATAAAACACTATTAGGAGCCATTCAACCATTACAAAAAGCACTATTAGGAGTCATTATTCCACAATCACACAAAACACTATTAGGAGTCATTCAGCTATCACATAAAAAACTATTAGCTCCATTCAATCATCACATAAAACACTATTAGAGTCATAATTCAACCATGACATAGAATATTATTAGGAGTCATCTTTCAACCATCACATAAAACACTATTAGGAGTCGCCATTCAACCATGACATAAAACACTATTAGGAATCATCATTCAACCATCACATAAAACACTATTAGGAATCATCATTCAACCATCACATAAAACATTATTAGGAGTCATTCAACCATCAAATAAAATACTGTTAGCAATCATCATTCAGCCATCACATAAAACACTATTAGGAGTCATCATTCAACCATCACATAAAACACTATTAGGAGTCATCATTCAGCCATCACGTAAAACACTATTAGGAGTCATCATTCCACCATCATGTAAAACACTATTGAAGGTTATTCAACCATCATATGAAAGACTATTAGGAGTCATCATTCCACCATCACATAAAACACTATTAGGAGTCAATTCAACCATCACATAAAACACTAGGAGTAATCATTCAACCATCACATAAAACACTATTATGAATCATCATTCGACCATCACCTAAAACACTATTAGTAGTCATCATTCAACCATCACATAAAACACTACTAGGAGTCATCATCCCACCATCATGTAAAACACTATTAGGGATCATTCAACCATCACATAAAACACTATTAGGAGTCATCATGCAACCATCACATAAAACTATTAGGAGCCATCATTCAACCATCACATAAAACACTATTAGGAGTCATCATTCCACCATCACATAAAACACTATTAGGGGTCATTCAACCATCACATAAAACACTATTAGGAGTCATCATTCAACCATCACAAAAAACACTATAGGAGTCATTATTCCACCATCGCATAACACACTATTAGGGGTCATTCAGCCATCACATAAAACACTATTAGGAGTCATCATTCAACCATTGAATAAAACACTATTAGGAGTCATTCAACTATCACATAAAACACTATTAGGAGCCATTCAGCCATTACAAAAAGCACTATTAGGAGTCATTATTCCACAATCACATAAAACACTATTAGGAGTCATTCAGCTATCACATAAAACACTATTAGCTCCATTCAATCATCACATAAAACACTATTAGAGTCATAATTCAACCATGATATAGAACACTATTAGGAGTCATCTTTCAACCATCACATAAAACACTATTAGGAGTCGCCATTCAACCATTGCATAAAACACTATTAGGAATCATCATCATTCAACCATCACATAAAACACTATTAGGAATCATCATTCGACCATCACATAAAACATTATTAGGAGTCATTCAACCATCAAATAAAATACTATTAGGAGTCATCATTCCCCCATCACATAAACACTATTAGGTGTCATCATTCAGCCATCACGTAAAACACTATTAGGAGTCATCATTCCACCATCACATAAAACACTATTAGGGGTCATTCAACCATCACATAAAACACTATTAGGAGTCATCATTCCCCCATCACATAAACACTTTTAGGTGTCATCATTCAGCCATCACGTAAAACACTATTAGGAGTCATCATTCCACCATCATGTAAAACACTATTGAAGGTTATTCAACCATCATATGAAAGACTATTAGGAGTCATCATTCCACCATCACATAAAACACTATTAGGAGTCAATTCAACCATCACATAAAACACTAATAGGAGTCAACATTCAACCATTACATAAAACACTTTTAGGAGTCATTATTCAACCATTACATAAAACACTATTAGGAGTCGTCATTCAACCATTACATAAAACACTATTAGGAGTAATCATTCAACCATCACATAAAAGACTATTAGGAGTCATCATTCAACTATCACATAAAACACTATTAGAAGTCATTATTCAACCATCATGTAACATGCTATTATGGTCATTTAACTGTCACATAAAACACTATTAAGAGTCATCATTCAAGCACTGCATAAAATACTATTAGGAGTCATCATTCAACCATTACACAAAACACTATTAGGAGTCACCATTTCACCATCACATAAAACATTACTAGGAGTCATTATTCAACCATCACATAAAACACTATTAGGAGTCATCATTCAACCATCACATAAAACAGTATTAGGAATCATCATTCAACCATCACATAAAACACTATTAGGAGTCATCATTCCATCATCACATAAAACACTATTAGGAGTCATCATTCAGCCATCACGTAAAACACTATTAGCAGTCATCATTCCACCATCATGTAAAACACTATTGAAGGTTATTCAACCATCATATGAAAGACTATTAGGAGTCATCATTCAGCCATCACATAAAACACTATTAGGAGTCATCACTCCACCATCACACAAAATACTATTAGGAGTCATTTACCCATCACATACAACATTATTAGGAGTAATCATTCAACCATCGAATAAAACACTATTAGGAGTCATTCGACTATCATACAAAACACTATTAGGAGCCATTCAACCATCCCAGAAAGCACTATTAGGAGTCATCATTCCACAATCACATAAAACACTATTAGGAGTCATTCAAGTATCACATAAAACACTATTAGCACCATTCAATCATCACATAAAACACTATTAGGAGTCATAATTCAACCATGACATAGAACACTATTAGGAGTCATCTTTCAACCATCACATAAAGCACTATTAGGAGTCACCATTCATTCATTGCATAAAACACTATTAGGAATCATCATCCAACGATCACATCAAACACTATTAGGAGTCATCATTTGACCATCACATAAAACATTATTAGGGGTCATTCAACCATCAAATAAAATACTGTTAGCAGTCATCATTCAGCCATCACATAAAACACTATTAGAAGTCATCATTCCATCATCACAGAAAGCACTATTAGAAGTCATCATTCCACTATCACGTAAAACATTATTAAGGGTCATTCAACCATCACATAAAGCACTAAGAGGAGTCATCATTCAACCATCACATAAAACACTATTAGGGGTCATCATTCAACCATCACATAAAACACTATTAGGAGTCATCATTCCACCATCACAGAAAGCACTATTAGGAGTCATCATTCCACCATCACATAAAACACTATTAGGAGTCATCATTCAACCATCACATAAAACAATATCAGGAGTCATCATTCAACCATCACATAAAACACTATTAGGAGTCATCATTCCACCATCACATAAAACACTATTAGGGGTCATTCAACCATCACATAAAACACTATTAGGAGTCATCATTCCCCCATCACATAAACACTATTAGGAGTCAATTCAACCATCACGTAAAACACTAATAGGAGTCATCATTCAACCATCACATAAAACACTATTAGGAGTCATCATTCCACCATCACATAAAACACTATTAGGGGTCATTCAACCATCACATAAAACACTATTAGGAGTCATCATTCCCCCATCACATAAACACTATTAGGAGTCAATTCAACCATCACGTAAAACACTAATAGGAGTCATCATTCAACCATCACAAAAAACACTATTAGGAGTCCTCATTCCACCATCACATAAAACACTATTGGGTATCATTCAACCATCACATAAAACACTAATAAGAGTCATCATTCAACCATCACATAAAACACTTTTAGAAGTCATCATTCAGCCATCACATAAAACACTATCAGGAGTCATCATTCAACCATCACATAAAACACTATTAGGAGTCATCATTCCACCATCACATAAAACACTATTAGGGGTCATTCAACCATCATATAAAACACTATTAGGAGTCATCATGCAACCATCACATAAAACACTATTAGGAGTCATCATTCCACCATCACATAAAACACTATTAGGGGTCATTCAACCATCACATAAAACACTATTAGGAGTCATCATTCCCCCATCACATAAACACTATTAGGAGTCAATTCAACCATCACGTAAAACACTATTAGGGTCATTCAACCATCACATAAAACACTATTAGGAGTCATCATTCCCCCATCACATAAACACTATTAGGAGTCATCATTCAACCATCATGTAACACACTATTAGGAGTCATCATTCAACCATCGAATAAAACACTATTAGGAGTCATTCAACTATCACATAAAACACTATTAGGCGTCATTCAACCATCACATAAAACACTATTAGGCGTCATCATTCAACCATCGAATAAAACACTATTAGGTGTCATTCAACCATCACATAAAACACTATTAGGAGTCATCATTCCACCATCACATAAAACACTATTAGGAGACATTATTCCACCATCATGTAACACACTATTAGGAGTCATCATTCAACCATCGAATAAAACACTATTAGGTGTCATTCAACCATCACATAAAACACTATTAGGGGTCATTCAACCATCACATAAAACACTATTAGGAGACATTATTCCACCATCACGTAACACACTATTAGGAGTCATCATTCAACCATCGAATAAAACACTATTATGAATCATCATTCGACCATCACCTAAAACACTATTAGCAGTCATCATTCAACCATCACATAAAACACTATTAGGAGACATTATTCCACCATCACGTAACACACTATTAGGAGTCATCATTCAACCATCGAATAAAACACTATTAGGAGTCATTCGACTATCATACAAAACACTATTAGGAGCCATTCAACCATCACAAAAAGCATTATTAGGAGTCATCATTCCACCATCACATAAAACACTATTAGGAGTCATTCAGCTATCACATAAAACACTATTAGCGCCATTCAATCACCACATAAAACACTATTACGAGTCTTAATTCAACCATGACATAAAACAATATTAGGAGTCATCATTCAACCATCACATGGTAAAATAAGTATAAGTACTTATAAAATAAATAAAAATAACTTATCAAAAACCAAGAACCTCTACATGGTAAAACTGTACTTAACAGACAAAGCCTGAATGACTGTAGCATCATCTGTCTTCTCCCTCCCCTTCTTTATGGACCTTCATACTCATTACCTCCATCCACCAACTTGTCCTCACTAGACCAGCACCACAACAAAATAGCCAAAATACCACTGTATACCACTAAAACAACTTCAGTGGGTCGAGCTACAACACTCCCTAACTCACTCATAGTAACTACGCACAAACTCCTGTATCCCGCCCCCCCCCAAAAGGTTTCCAAGCCTAATCAGCATGCTCCAGAAGTATAACCCCACCAGGCCACCACAGTCTATCAACAAGCTCTTACTGACTATAAAAAAGTCCAAGAACTTTGCTGGAGACACACTGTATTCATCCTATACTGCAAAAGTTTGGAACTCTATTCCCCAAACTCTTAGACAAAATGAAAACACTAAATCGGTCAAAAATCAGCTACAGCAATAACTTTCTGATGCATGGCTATGTTCATGCTCAACTCCTGGCTAAGTCCTTACCCTATTTCCTACAACTCAAACCTTTTTAGTCAGATTTTGTGTCTTTTTCTTTACTCTATCCTCCTCCCCCCTTTATCAGCTTCTGCCTAACTTTGCTTGCCAACTCTAACTGCCACAACTTCTAATATACCTTGGATAACATACTGCATATTGCATAATTAAACATCAGTTTTGTAAATAAATTTTAGCTGTAATGTATACTTTATTAAATTCTTTGTATGTTCATATGTTTCTGTAAAATATGGTATCTGTCTAATATGTAACCACTGCAGAGCTTTTCTCCCTAGCCTGCTGCTAAAAAGGAGCATCTGTTTGCCCAGTCCGACCAACCTGGTAACAAATGCAGTAAATATAATAAAAATAAGCCACTAAAGAATTCAACAAAGTCTTTGCCAAAATACTAAACGAACATGCTCTGCTAAGGAGAAAGTGAGTCAAACACAGTCCTGTACTGTGGTTACCCCATACTACCAGGCAACTAATGAAATTCAGAGGTGAGGCTTGGAAAGCAACGCACAGATTTAAAACTCAGTAAAACCTGATAAAATTCAAATGGCTAAGAAATAAAGGCAAATGTAGCAGAAAACATGACAAAAAACACCTCTATACTGAAGTTCAGACCACCTATCAAAATAAACCAAACTAGTTTGGACGTCTGTCTAATGCCTGATCAACCCAGGCAAAAGCCCCAGAACACTCACCAGCCATTATGGCAACCAGTTTTAATAACTTCTACCTGCAAGCTATATCCTCAGTAACTAAGGACAGCCCCACCACTAATGCCAATCCCCTGTACCAATCCAACTCCAACATAACCATCTTCTCACTCATGCCTGTTCCCACTTCTAGTATACAAAATACCTGGAAAAACTGCAAACCACAAGTCTAGCTATAGACAGTCTTCCATCTGAGTGTCTGAAAACTGCAGCAGAAGCTATATCATATCCCATCGGTATGTTAATAAACAGAGCCATTCAAGAATGCCATGTCCAATCTATCTGGGAAAAGATTACATAATTCCTCTTCATAAAGGAGGACCCTCCATTAAATACTCTTCAGACCCATAGTAATTCTGTCTCCATTGTCTAAAATTTTGTGTCTATATACCCAGCTGCTTCACTATCTGACCAGCAACAATTTACTCTGTCCTGCTCGACATGGTTTTTGGCCTAATCACAGTACAAACACTGCTCTACTTCATTTTACTGATAAACATAAAGTAAATAAAAACAGGAACCCAGTCAACCTGGTCTCGTCTCTATTCCTTGATCTGTCGAAAACATTTGAGATAGCTTCCCATGTAAAACTGTTGTAAAGACTTTCACTCTTAGGTCTCTTCTCATCCTCTCTCTCTCATGGTTTCTAACCTACTTAATGGACAGATACCAAGCAGCCAGATGACAGCAAGAATTCTACCCATTTCTACCCATTACTATAGAAGTACCGTAGGGATCCCTACTAGGACCACTTCTGTTTAATATATTTATAAATTACTTGCACATCATAGCCAAACAAGTCATACTCATTCAGTATGCTCCTGTTCACTCCAAATCCTCTCAAGATAAACCCTGCTTCAGTGTCACCTCATCAGATAACACAGTCATTGAGCAGGCTCCACATGCAAAACTCTTAGGAGACATAATCGAATGACAGCATGAAATTCGACCTCCACTTTCAAATCATCATCATTGAAAAAACAAAACCAAAAGCTTGACTTATTATATAGAACAAAACCTTTCTTAACTAACAGAAACCCCCACTACTTCCAATGCATCCAGCCAGTACTTGCCCATTGCCTCATATAGCACTAATAAATACCTTGCCTTAAAAGGCATGGTTCAGCATAACTGCCCCAGTAGGCTCCTCCACTCAGAAGATAATCTCCTGTTATCCATCACTAAATCCTATTACACAGCTAGTGACTCACTGTATTCCAACTGTATGTCGAAGTACCAGAATTCCCTTCCAGCTGCCCTCAAATAAGTTAAAAACCAACAAATCTCCAAAGCGTATCTGAGAGAATGCATTACTTCTCCCTGGCTATGCATCTGTATATCTTTGGAATAATAAATCACTCACATACACGCACGATCATCTGTCCTGTAATCTCTGTCTATTCCCCCTTCCATCAACACCACTCTATCAATGTATCCCGTAGTGTAGCAAGTATGGGGGAAAAGGGACAATCGCCCCAGGTGCATAGTGTTAGAGGGTCAGTTGTGAGTATCAAATGCTGCTAAAGACATTTTTTTAATACTCTTTGCTCTGATGGGGACATGAATAAGCTGCTGATGCACCAATCAAAATCCTACCATCAGCAGAAGTCTATGTATTTTTTTTTTTTTTTTTTGCTCTTCAGTAGAATGCTGGGAGTGGAAGCATAGATATGCTGTTGTGGAAGCCAATGCACCAGTCGTCTCCCTAGAGTCAGCAAAAGCTTTTTTTTGGCGGTTCATTAAGGAGCTGAATGCATCTGTAGCATCATGTGGTGACCACCAGTACCTGTCTGAGTAAAGGGAAGTTGAATATAGCAGTCAACTATAAACTAATCTTGGCACTGAACAGTCTTTCACAATGAGCAGCATCATACAACCACTCTTGAAGCAGTTTGAGTCTACTGCTCTATCTCTTTCTCTCTCTCTCTACACACACACACACACACACACATATATATATATACTTCAGAAGTAATAATCATATTTCAATGGCTGACAATTGTATAATTCTCATAAGATTGTTAATAATACAAGTAAAGTCTTTGCTAATATTGATATTACATTTACATTGAACTATTGTAATCTTAAGCCTTTCTGAACTGTAATAGAATTTTGTGCTAGGATAAATTGTGAGCTTTTCTCCCCAGGCCTAGTCTGAAAATAGGTCTTCATGCCCAGTCTGTCTTTCCTGTTAATCAAATGTAAAATCAAAATAAAAAAAATAAAACAAATTAAAATAAATGCAAAATATTACACTACAGCGTACTAGGTAAATGTAACAAGTACAAATAGTGGCTAACATTAGACTATAGTATACTAGGTAAAGACAACAAGGACACTGTAGCAGTGGATAACATTAGACTATAGTATACTAGGTAAAGACAACAAGGACACAGTAGCAGTGGCTAACATTAGACTATATATTCCACTGTATCCCATTCTTCTAGATTTATATATCTACTTAATTTTTCTTTTTTGTATATCTAACCCTCATATCATTTACTATGCCTTTCTTATGATCAATTACCATTTCATTTGTAATAATTCACAGTCTCTATATTTTCTACCAAACTACATTGTACAGCATTTACCATATCAATCTTCTACATTCTCCAACACTCCCTTTAAATATTCATCATTCCCAAACTTCTGTTAACTTTCACATTTCTCCTCACCTCTATAATACTTCTTTCACACTATTTTACTCCTTCAAATATATACACATTCACTCTATTAGTTTCTCTTTGTTTAATTACTACAGACACATAGCCAAATTTAAATTCATTCAGCTGCATCCTAACCCTGAACCTAATATCATTAACACTTTTACTTTATTTCTTTCCTCCTCTTCTCTTACTTCATTAACTCATACACTGTCTTACCCCCTTCTTAACCCTATATTTCAAAAAAGAATAACTATGACCTACTCATTACCAACTTTAACCTTAGAAGCATTGTCAACAAAAGTTACAGAATTCCATGCAACTCTGAATCACTACTCTCCTCACATAGCAGTCAATACTGAAACCTCACTAAAACCACATATAAAAGACAATGAAATCTTAACCAAAGGTTATAATATTTTTAGAAATGACAGGTTAAATAAACGTGGTGGAGGGTTAGCTATACTGTTTAAGGAATCACTCAAATTGACTGTAATAAATTGCTGCCCTCCAGACCTTCCTAACGCCATAATTTTAATCACACACCTAGAAATTAGCCCCCATAAAGCAATAATAATAAGTGCTACCTATCTTCCTCCTGGCCAAAACTTATCCATCATAGAAAATCTCCTTTATTGGGCTTCATCTAACTTTAAGCAAGAAACAATAATTCTAGGTGATTTCAACCTAGACTGGTTTTCATGTTCCTCTGATAACCCATCTAACTTTATCAATCTTTACAACTTCTGTCAAATTATTAATTCCCCCACTCATACAGATAAACACACTAAAAAGCAATCAATATTAGATTGGATTTTAACCAATAAGTCTAACCTTACTTATCAAGCAGGCTGCCTTCCAGACTCACTTAGTGATCACTCACCCACCTTTCTTTTCAGGAAATGTGTACATGAATCTAATAATATCATATTTAAGTATTTTTGGTGTAAAAAACATTTCTCCCCCTCTTTATTTAACTGTATGTTACAACAGTGTGACTGGACACCTTTAAAAAAATCTCCAGTTAGATTTTGATGTGCAATATTTTAATAAAACATTTCCTGACATTTTGAGTAATGTTGCTCATATTAGAAAGATACGTGCCAAAACAAAACAACTACCTTGGCTAACTAAAGCCACTAAATTACTTCTTAAAGAAAGTGATAGGGCCTGGTTACACTATCATAGTACCAAAAACAAAGATTCTTTCTTTGTATATAAGAAACTAAAAATCAGGCTAAGAAACAAATAAATCAGGATAAAAACACTATACTTTCAAACATGCCAATAAAAATACCAGAATAACCCCCAAAAATTCTGGAATTGTATAAATGATCTACTAAACCCAGGAAAACCCTCAACTCCAGCACCAGCAACTAACAATACCACTGACTGCATAGCAACTCAGTTTAATACTCACCTCATTAATTCAATAGCCTCTCTCATTTGTAATAACTCCAACTCAACCTTAACAATGCCCACCTCCTCAGCTTCTATTCCCAACTCATCCTACATAAACCCATTCTAACCAGTTATATAAAAAAGCTTCTTAAACTAAAACCCAGTTCTCTTGCTGGTGATAATTTCCCAATGAATTTCTAAAACTGGCTGCTGTCTCTATCACCTATCTCATATCTATTTTAATCAACCGCTCTATCACAGAACAGTATGTCCCTCTATTTTGGAAAATATCTCACATTATTCCCCTACACAAAGGTGGTTCCTCTACTAACTTGTCTAACTATTGTCCCATTGCCATTCTTTCCCCATTAGCCAAGATCCTAGAAAAATGTATTCATCAACAACTCCTTGACTACTACCATAAGAACAACCTTCTATCCAAGTCACAACATGGTTTCTGTCCTAAACACAGTACTAATTCTGCTCTACTTAGTTTTACTAATACTGTAAACCTTCTTAAAAATAAAGGTCTACTAGTCTCCTCTGTCTTTCTTGATATGTCTAAGGCTTTTGATACTGTTTCTCACCAAATTCTTCTAAACAAACTTTCTGATTATAACCTCAGCCTAACATCCCTTAACTGGTTTCATAGTTACTTTTCCAACTGACACCAGTCTACCAAATGGGAAAATAAATTATTGCCCCTTTTACCAATCTCTATTGGAGTACCCCAAGGATCCATACTTGGACCCCTACTATTTATTTTATTCACCGATAACCTCTCCTCCTCCATTCAAACTACCTCCATCATTCAATATGCTGATGACACCTCTCTTATTTGCTCCACCCCTACATTTCAGGAACTCCAGGAGAGTACAAAAAATCTCTTCAAGATATTGAAAGCTATCTCTCTAATCACCAGCTTCTACTTAACCCTAACAAGACTAAGCTGATGGTCTTTGGTTCCAATAAAACCATACATATTACACCCTCTATTTCCATCTTCTTTTCTAATGGTACAAAAATTGAACCAGTTAGTCAAACTAAATTACTTGGTGTTACAATTGATGATTGTCTAAAATTTGATAAACACATATCCCTGACAAGCAAAAAAGTTCACTGTAAACTTGGCTGTCTATACAGGGCTAAATCTTTTCTAACCAATAACATCAGACTTACTACTGCTAGAATTCACCTATTATCCACCGTCCTGTACTGCTCTCAAATCTTTACAAACTTGTGTAAAACCAACTTAAACAACCTTGAAAATAGCTAAATTTGCTGTTAACTTACCCCATAAGTCTCACCATTATCATGCCCTTCATCACCTTAAATGGATCAAACTGCCTAGTCTACTATCTTTCAATCAACTTACCACTGTTCATAGCGTAATCTGTAAACCCAACAACTGTCCTGCTCTTATTGATTTAGTCCAACAAAACCCTAATAACAGACCCCTTAGATCATCTGACAAATGAATGCTTAAAGCAAATCTAATAACTTCTATGGAGACTCCCTCTATTCATTTAACATAGCAAAAACCTGGAACTCTTTTCCCCAACACATTCTAAAAAAAACAGATATTCATAAGTTTAAGCTACTACTAAAAGAACACTTTACTAAACACTGGCTATGCTCTTGTGTTGTCCCAGGTTAATCATTAATATTTACTGTTACTTACCTGATGTTTCATAAGACATATTCTTTCACCTTATATCTCCTGTTCTCAGTAATTACTCTTCTTTGTACTTTCCTTGTACAATACACTTATTTTTATTCTCATTTCTTGTACTTGTAATTATTATATTCTGTTTCTTATCTCTCTCTCTCGCTCTCTCTCTATATATATATATATATATATATACACACACACACACATATATATATATATATATATATATATATATATATATATATATATATATATATACACACACACACACACACACACACACATATATATATATATATATATATATATATATGTGTGTGTGTGTATACATATATATATATATATATATATATATATGTGTGTGTGTGTGTGTGTATATATATATATATATATATATATATATATATATATATATATATATACAATTTTAATTATGTATTATTTAAATCTCTTTTGCATTTAGTCTGTCTAATAACTATTATATTTTGCTCTGTTGCAATCATTTCCTAATGTTTTCTACGTATGCATTTTTTGTTTGGAGATTTTTTTTTCCCCGGGTCTCTGCTGAAAATGGGCTTTTTTTGGCCCAGTCAGACATTTATCTGGTTAACAAAATAAAATAAAATAAATAATAAATATAGCATACTAGGTAAAGACAACAAGGACACAGTAGCGGCAGCTAACATTAGACTGTAGTATACTAGGTAAAGACAACAAGGACACAGTAGCGGCAGCTAACATTAGACTACAGTAGACATTAGACTGTAGTATACTAGGTAAAGACAACAAGGACACAGTTAGACTACAGTAGACATTAGACTATAGTATACTAGGTAAAGACAACAAGGACAAAGTAGTGGTGGCTAACATTAGACTACAGTAGACATTAGACTATAGTATACTAGGTAAAGACAACAAGGACACTGTAGCAGTGGATAACATTAGACTATAGTATACTAGGTAAAGACAACAAGGACACAGTAGCGGTGGATAACATTAGACTATAGTATACTAGGTATAGACAACCAGGAAATCACAGCAATGTCCAATATTAGACTATAGTGTGTACTAGGTAAGTAAAATGAGATCATGACAATTTCTAATATTAAACTACAGTACACTAGGCAAGCAAAGCAGGGAAATCAAAAATGTTTACTATTAAACCACAGTGAACTATTTAAGCATAACCAGATCACAGCACTTTCTTATTTTAGACTAACTTTGTGTTCAGCAAGAGTCAGTTACACTGTGCATGCACAGTTCTGAGGTTATCAGAATATCTCTCAACCTCTTAGCACAGAAAATCTGGAGAAAGCCAAAATTAATGGGGAGAAAGGCTCAAAACTGTCGTACAGATTTTAAATATTGCTTTTATAAACTTGGAAAATTCCTGGAATAAAAAGGCTTGTGTTATCAAGCATTTTCTGAAGGATATGAAGTGTGAAACTCAAATTTCTGTCATTGTTTAGGGACATCAGTTCTCAATGATTTGCCAGAGAGCCACAAATTTTATGATGAACAGACCAAAAATGCGGACAGTTGAGAGGTATGGTCACCAGGCAGCTTGGCTGTCTTACAAACAAAACTGTAAGTACTGACCTTTACTGATTAAAGCAGTTAAATCAGAAATCAGCAATACACATGTAAATCTTTCAGTACTGCTGCATCTGTATTGTAACAAATTGGTCAGTGTCCTTGTAGAATAACAAAGCATTAGTAATACAAACTGGTCAGTATCACTGAACAGAAACAAAGCATTATTAATACAAATTGGTCAGTATCCTTGTATAGCAACAAAGTGTTAGTAATAAAAATTGGTCAGTATTGTTGAACAGAAACAAACAGTTATTAATACAAGTTGGTCAGTATCCTTGTACAGAAACAAAGGGTTATAATTTAAAATTGGTCAGTATCCTTGCACAATAACAAAGCATTAGTAATACAAAATGGTCAGTATCCTTGTACAGAAACAAAGTGTTAGTAATACAAATTGGTCAGTACCGTTGAACAGAAGCAAAGCATAAGTAATATAAATTAGTCAGTAGCCTTGTACAAGACCAAGGTGTTAATACAAATTGGTCAGTAGCCTTGTACAGAAACAAAGCATTGTAGTATTAAAAATTGGTCAATATCCCTGGACAGAAACAAAGCATTAGTATTACAAATTGGTCAGTATCATTGTACAGAAACAATGAGTTTGTATTACACATTGGTCACTATCCTTGTACAATAACAAAGTGTTAGTATTATAAATTGGGCAGTAACCTTGTAGAGAAGCAAACAGTTAATATTACAAATTGGTCAGTTATCCTTGTACAATAACAAATGTTAGTATTACAAATTGGTCAGTATCCTTGTACAATAATAAAGCATTAGTAATACAAATTGTTCAGTGTCCTTGTACAATAAAATGTTAGTAATACAAACTGGTCAGTATCCTTGTACAGAAACAAAACATTAGTATTGGAAATTGGTCAGTATCATTGTACATAACCAAAGTGTTTGTATTACAAATTGGTCACTATCCTTGTACATTAACAAAGTGTTAGTAATACATATTGTTCAGTATCCTTGTACAATAACAAAGTGTTAGTATTACAAATTGTTCAGTGTCCTTGTACAATAACAAAGTGTTAGTAATACAAATTGGTCAGTATCCTTGTACAATAACAAAGTGTTAGTAATAGATATTGTTCAGTATCCTTGTACAATAACAAAGTGTTAGTAATACAAATTGGTCAGTATCCTTGTACAATGACAAAGTGTTAACAAAGTGTTAGTAATACAAATTGGTCAGTATCCTTGTACAATGACAAAGTGTTAGCATTACAAATTGTTCCGTGTCCTTGCACAATAACAAAGTGTTAGTAATACAAATTGGTCAGTATCCTTGTACAGAAACAAAACATTAGTAATCAAAAGCCATCATGATGAGTGAAACAAATGTGAGTGAAATACTGCCAGAGAGGTAACACAACTAAGATGGGCAGACTACAGGAAAACAACCCCAAACTGGTCAACAATAAGTATAAATACCACAAGTGAGCAGTTCTTTGCAGAGCTAGGAAAGTAGGCTATATCAGAGTACAATTATAGCATAACTTAAATAGTAGTAGCTAAGATGAGCCTGCAGTGGAAGGTTTGAAGATGGCTTCAAGTTTTTTACCTATTGGGTAAGGTTCTTCAAGTAGCAGTTGTTTAAGCTGCTTAGATTGTTGTCTTAGATAATATTAGCAAAGATCAGCCTGCGGTGTTTTGTTGGGGGGAAGGATAATCTTAGTATGGTGTCAACCCGCTTCTTGAACTTAATGGTCTTGCTTCATTTCTGTCATTTACTGCTGTGGTTACTTGGAGTTTTTACTCTTTATTCCTTGTCTCAAGGTACTTATCATGTCTGTATCAAATAAGAATATGCAAAGGAGATGCAACATGAAAAAGAATGATCTTATATAATGGTTACATCTAACTACAGTCTTTTTTTTTTGTCCCAAACAACTTGTAGATGCGATCAAATTTTCTGGAAATGCCGTAAAACAATTTCAGAATATTAAGCCTATTAAATGTTTATGATATTATTAACCTTAAAAATTGAACAGTCTTCAAAAGCAGGAATTGTAGTTCAACTGTCTTCCCAACATCTCCTTAGCTAATGTTGATACATACATCAATGTGCGGACAATTATCATTACTGCATAATAAAGCTTTAAATAGTTAACTTTTGGGTTGATAAGCAAACAAACTCAGTTAAATCACAAACTAGTTTTAAATAAGAATTAAATTAATAAAAGTGTATGCTCAGGATTACTAATACATTTAAAAATATCACATTTATGATAAAATCTTTGTGGTATTTACAGATTATCATCAGGCCAATACTCTTCACGCGGTTATTGCACTTTCTTTTTGTCGCATTCAGAGGAGAGGTATGTTCAGTGAAGTTTCACTTCAGTCCGGTTCTTCCTAATATCTAGTCTTGTACAAGATCTTATCAATGACAGAGGACTTCTCAGTGATTTAGAAGTTGAACTGTCTGTCTCTTGTGTGTTCAGTCTCTCTTGAAATGTTTTAGAACACTTTTTTTGTTAACTTATTTCTGTTGCTATTTAAAGTTGCCAAAATATTGATTGCTTAAAAAATTGCAGCTTACACACTGCACTGACTAATAGAATTTCACACTGTCTTTCCCTACTGATCTTCTGGTCTTCTTTTCTTCTTTATAAGCCTCTGTTTTTCTTCTTTTCCATTGCTACACTGTTCCATTTAAGTCTGCAGCTGTATATATTTCCACAGTTTCTGATGATGTTATAAATGTTTTACCATTAATTTACCATCTACATTTCTACCATTAAATAAATAACTGCATCATTTATTTATCTGAATTTGTTAGTCAGCATACAGCACTAATCATAAAAAGTCAACTTCAGTTCCAACCTGAGAAAGATTAAAAAAGAGCAGTGCTAATAACAAATACATGCAAATACAAACATATAAATAACACAAATATATGCAAGTAGCAAACAAAGTTGCTAGCACTTATGATTGGATTGACAATAAATTTGCTGAAAAACCTCATCAAAATCTAAGTATGCTTTGTAGAGACAAACAGTATTTTACTGATGGTACCAGAAAACATATTGCTGCTTTCCCATCTCTCTCTTCTACTCAGCATTAGTTTTTAACCAACCTATATATATGCAGTGTTAATGTTTATTTACATAACTGCACAGTGTTACATATATGTTTACTTCTTGCGAATATTGTAGAGCTTTGCTGCCCAGATCTTCAATGAAAGTGAGGCTGACCCAGTGGCCAACCCTTTTTCCCAGTGGACAAGCCTTTTTCTGAAACTGAATTGGGCAGATAAACACAGCACAGTGTTACGGGTGTAACATTTTATACATTGCTCTACATGACTTTTACAGTTGGCTGATTCGACTGACTGAACACTGTATATCAGAGAGAACAAGCTAAGGGCTGTTAGAGATTAAAGAAAGAATTCTTCAAGGTACAAAACATGCACAAAAAAGGAGGAAAAAAGTGGAAGGGAAGGTACAAGTCTTGAGTCAATGAGAAATTTAAAAGAGCTGCCAGGTAAAGAGGGTAGATGTAAGATGAGAATGAGACAAAAGAACACAAAAAATTTAGGAATGAAGCAAAAATAGAAACAAAACCAATTAGCCTGTAAAGCAGATGTAATTTTTCATGTGCTTGAAGGAACAAAGAAAACAACTGAGTATGCTGATATGGATTAAAAAGGCATGGTAGATGTCAATGAGGAGGCTATTCTTTTTTTTTTTTTTTTAGAAAACACTTGAGGAACTAAGTAGGCATCAAGAAGGTAACACGTGGGGCCCAGATATTGTACATTCCAGAGGGATGGCATTAGTCAGTTTCATGCTGATGTTAAATGTGTCACTACTGAGGGGCTATATAGTTGGAAATAATCCAATTTGCTTCCTTTGTTTTAAAAAGACTAGTGGGGGGACCTTGGTAATTACGGTGACTTTATTTGGAATGGTGATGAGGATATAAAAGCACGCATTTGAGTCATTTACAGAGAAGAAGTTACCATGACTGCGGTGGTGGTGCTGCGGTAGCGTTGTCACCTCACAGCAAGAAGTTGTGCCGTTCGATTCTCAGCTAGAGCGTCTTCTGTGTAGAGACATGTGTGAATGGGCGTACCTTCGTTGAAGGTTGTGCATCAGGGCTGGCAAACTCGGCACATAAAAAATCTACTGCCAATCATTAGTGGACTGGAGTTCCGCTGTGGCGACCCCTAACCGGGAAAAGCCGAAAGACCCAAACAAACAGAGAAGAAGTGACCATGGATTTAGGAGAAGAAAGCATTGCCAGATCAGTATGGTTAGTTTTTATTAATGGTCATTATTCTTGGGTAGAGGACTGCCAGTGGATGGTGAATTTTTTACTTTCATTAGATAGATTAACTTAGGCCTGTATAGAACATGCACTGGTTAGCTTAATGACAATGTTACCATGGCAGAGATGGTAGAATGAGGGATATATTTGACTGAAAGGTGTATAATGGTAACTGTAAAGTGGGGGAGGGGATAATACTAAAAGAGTGGCTAGTAATTATTAGTACGGGTCAGCTCGAGGGCCTATTTTTTACAGTATATTTATAGCCCATATTTCTTGAGATTTGGAATGTACAATTAATATAGATACTGTTGATTTAGAAGTAAGTGTGGTGGAGGGTTTATTTATCAGAACTTACAGAAATGAGAAATCTGGGCAGGTGGTTGCTAACTGGTATTCAGTGCTATAAAATTTAGGGTGATGCGCTTTGATTATGTTAACCCAAGACATGATTATATACAAACTAGGATAGTGCCAGACGTAGATTTAGGTTGCAGATTTTACTTACAGGGGTTATTGCTATGAAACCATCTTCTTCTCCTTTCATTTGCTCCCATTAGGGTTCTCCAGAATGAGTCCTAGTAGAGTTTTATGGTGTTGAGTTCCCAGCCCAGTGCTCACCAGCCTCAGAAGGCACACACTCACACCTAGGGCCAATTATGAAAGCATGGACAAGGAAAACAAGATACAGGGTGCATTGTGATGCACACCACTTCGTGGCATGAAGAGCTTAGTTTGTCCTTGCATAGGCTTTAGTGTTAGCTTCATCTTTAATGAGTGTGGTTTAACAAACTCACTTTTTGTTGAGGAAATGATTATCTTTATTTCATATGTCTTGTGTGGGGTCTTCTTTGACTGATCACATGAAATGAGGAGGGTTACTTTATGGGAGGGACAAAGTGGTAATTTTCTTAGCGGGAATAGCTGCTGATGTATAGTTCTGATGTTTAGTTGTATGTATATCAAAAGAGGGCTGCACTGGGCATGAGGGTTTGCATGATATGAATGTGCATAAGTTTTTTCATGATCAAAGGAGACCTGATTATTTTGCTGATGTTGGGAAGGATTAGAGAAGAGAGTGGGTGATGTTAATAACAGCTAATAAGCAGAGCAGAGACGGGGTTATTTGAAAGATGTGGTATGGGCAATGTTGTGTTTGAGCCTAGATAGTGATAGGAGTGGCTAGAAATGATAAACATTGAGCCTTTATTGTGGGTGGGGTCACCTACCCTGGGGAGCGTAAATGCAGCAAGTAGGTCCTAGCTGGATAGTACAGGAGAGGTAATTCACTTTAAGAGTGCTGAGAAAGTTGTAGAGGGAAAAGTTTAAAATATTAATGTTGAACAAATTTGAAAATGAAAATGCTAGAGTGGTGAAGATGCAGACAAAGGGATTTCTTGGATGGGGATTGTGTGTTTTAGGGAAGGAAGGAAAACTAAAATATGGATATTGATACAGGAAGGAAAGAGGTAGGTTGTGTAGAGATAGGAAATGGAAAAGGGAAGCTGTTTTGTTGGAAAATTCAATACAAGGATATTTGACTTTGGTTTCATATTGTAAACCAAGTGAGAGCAAAGATGAGTGTGAGACAGTCAAGAGCACAATGGAAGATGGTGACTGGATTACTATGGAAGGAGGCTTAGATTTGTCATTTGAAGTGAAAGGAGACAGGATATATGGTGCAGCAGAGTTGGCTGAAAGAGTGGTGGGAAGAAAAAGCTGGATGGGTGTCTAGACAGAAAGGTGGGGGAAGAAGAAACAATCCATGTTCTTAGGGAATGAATGTTGACGGGAAAGCCGGTCAAATTGTTTTATGGTAGATTATAGGATGTCTGAGAGATGGGAAACATGGATATATTGGAATATAATGTGTCAGGTCATTTGATGGACATTTTACATTGGAATATGGATCAGGGGAATGTATGAGATTGAAGTCAAAGCTAACTAAGTGAAGGGGTGGTAAAGATATGAGTTAGGCAGAAGAAATGGTAGAGCAGGTGGTTTAGGAAAGCATAGAAGAGGCAGATAGGTGAGACTAAGGAGAATGGGAAGGTATTAAGCTGGCACAGCAAGGAAGAATTATGAAGAATGTGAAGTATTAAGGTGGTGCAGTAAGAAAGATTACGGAAATGTGAAAATATTAAGGTGGCACAGTAAGAAAGATTATGGAAAATGTGAAGGTATTAAGGTGGCATAATAAAGAAAGTTTATGGAGAAGGTGAAGGTATTAAGGTGGAATAGAAAGATTATAGAAAATGAGAAGGTATTAAGGTGGCACAGTAAGAAAGATTATGGGAATGTGAAGGTATTAAAGTGGCACAGTAAGGAAGGATTACGGAGTACATGAAAGTATTAAGGTGGCATGCCAAGAAAGAAGTATGAAGTTCTGGGGGTGAAAGAGAATCAGCCATGAAGCAGTGGTTAAGAAAATGGAGGCAATACTTACAAACGTGCAACACAGAAGCCATAGGGGAAACCCAGGTGTTGTATTAGGGAAGATAAGAGTGTTACAGAAAGAGCTTAAACACTTGGAAGTAGGGTATATGGAGGTGGGGCTGGGTAGGAGTGGAGAGAGAGAAGGTGGGCAAAAGATGAGTGGAGCACCAAATTAGAGTTGTGGGACAATAAAGGATCAGAAAAACAGATCATGAGTGAAGGCAGTGAAGTCATAAACTGGAATAAAGGAGTAGGTAATGAATAGATTAGTGAGGTATTTAGGGTGCTTTATGAGAAGCAGTATAAAAGAATGCTTTTGAGAGACAGGGCTTTTTCTGAATAGGAGAGGCCTACTCTATTAACAGTGGTGAAGACAAACTTGCATAAGCCTGTAGGAACTGGAGAGTCACCTACCCTTCTTCCACTCCTTTGCTTTGGCCTTTTTTGCCCACCATGCAACTACCAGTGTCTTTACCCTCCCCACCCTTTTTCGTTGTACTTCATCTACTCCAAACAGACAAAAAGCCCTGATGAATTTTATTCTTATCCATAACCCTCTTACTGGGTAAGGTGTGAGGGGTGGGTTTCTGGGTGGATTTTACAAAGTGGTGGGGCTGAAAATAAAAAAGACATTGTTGGATTTGATAAATACAATGAATCGGGTAGGGAAGATTAGGGATTCAGTGAAGAAGGTGTGCATGATTGTTCCACCAAAGCGGAAAGGAAAAGTAGAGGACCTGGCAAGCTGTAGGTCCATTTTGTTATGTCACTCTGATATGAAGCTGGATGCAATGCTACTAACAACTGGATAGGTAGGGGTATTGACTCACATGGTAAAGGAGACACAAACCAGTTTCACAAAAGGGAGGACATAGGCTTTTGTTGTTGAATTTTTTTGGATTAGCAGAGGTTTGAGGAAGTTTAGAGCTGGCATCTTATTGATGGCTTCAGGGAAGGCATCTGATTTGTTAAGTTGAAGGGTTCTATAACAGTCAAAGGGCGAATAAACATGTGTAAAAAAGTAAGGCATGCCAGACTTTTGGAGGCACACAGCAGGAAATGCAGTTCAAAGACTGAGGGAACTGGTAAAAGCTTTACAATGGAGTGTGAATTAGGCTATGGCATGAGGAAAGGAGGGTATGTGCATGAGAAGAGGGGAAGAGGAGACGGACAGAGATCTCAGTAGAAAAATGGGGGCTGCAGTAGTGGGAGAAGGAAGATGGAGGTCATAGGATCACACATTTGGTGGAGGAGGTGGAGATGGATTATTGGTGTAAAGTTATACTGGGGTGAAAGGTAAAGGGAATCTTGGGGAAGTGAATAATAAGGACAAAGGAACCATTTTTTTTCTTTTCAGGAGGTCAAATGAAAGTTTGATCTGAAAGAATGAGACTGGTTATTGTATAATCCAGTAGCTGATGCAATTAGGTTGAAAGGGAAAGGGGGTATATTAACAGAAGAAATGGTAATGGGGCAAGAAGAAGAGCTTGGACATGATTTGAGACAGAAAGTATCAACAAGTTGTATAAACATAATTGGGAAATAAGGAAGGAAGGAAAGAGGTGGTATGTTTGAAAGGAAAGTTGATTAAGGTAGATGGAGAACATGGGCTGGATAGGGTGTGGGAGAAAGTTATCAGGTCACAGGAGGGTTGACAGCATTAGGGTTGGTTTATATTTTCCAGAGGCATTTGTTGCACTGGTAGTATAGACTCCTCACTGAGAATTATGAGAGAAGCATGTTGGAGGGGAAACAGCATGTCGATCTTGAGGGCAGGAAGAGGCAGATATTATATGTTTGTATGTGGTGGGGTTGTCCAAAGATCTGTGGTATATGGCACACATGCTTACTGGTTATGGGTAAGAATGGAAATCCTCAGGGATTTTTGTCAATTTAGAGTGGCTTATGTATGATGAAGAAGGGTGAAGACAGTAAACGACACAGGTGGTTGAATTGTGGACAAAAAACTGAGTTTAGAAAGGAGAAGGCTTTTGCATGGGTTAGGAAGATTGTCAGTTGCAGAAAACTTTCAGAGGATCAGTTGACAAGGATATGTGGTGGTTAAGGAATAAGACATATGGTGGAAGGACTCCTTAAGTAAAAAATGGGTGAGATGAAGACAGGTTCTTCTAGCCCTCTGTGGGTACACAACGTGGAAGGGGAGATAGGATTGACTCCTGTCACTATGGAAACTTAAATTGACGATGGGGAAAATAGATGAATAATGATTAAGAACAGAGAGCATCAGCTATAGTTATAGGAAGACCCAAAGTTCATAGTTAACATTTAATATATGTAAAGTTTGGAATAGTTTAAGCATGTTTATATTTGTTAAAATTAGGACTTAGGGAAGCTTAGAGGACATTAACCAGTGTTTTAATAATCACTGTATATGGGTCTACTTTTTTTGATTGAAATACCATTATTTCAAACAAGAAAAGTATGACCTTACTTTCGCGAAAATGCACTTAAATGAAAGTGCACTTTCGCGAATTCCGGTTCAGTGAACTGGCAATACAAATGAAACAGAGCACTACAGTGAAGATAAGAGACTATACCTGTTTCCCCCCTGTAGTGCGATCTTGTAGTTAGCATATATAATGTAGTGGGAGTTTGGGGGGTGCAGCCCCCCCACCTGTTTCCCCCCTGTAGTGCGATCTTGTAGTTAGCATATATAATGTAGTGGGAGTTTGGGGGTGCAGCCCCCCACATGGGGAGTGCAGGGGGGCCTGCCCCCCAAAACCGAGTTTAAAGTGTGTTTTTTATTGTTATTGCCAATTCGCTGAACCAGAATTCGTGAAAGTGCACTTTTGTTGAAGTGCACTTTCACGAAAGTAAAGTCGTACTTTTCTTGTTCGAAATAATGGTATTTTGATCAAAAAAAGTAGATCCATATATATATATATATATATATATATACATATATACATATACATATATATATATAAGATGTCTGCCTTCCAATATACATATTACGTATACTTACATGTGACTGTTTTTGTATTTGATCTGATAACATTTTAATAAAGAGACTGTGGAAAAACATTTTTGTCCAATCTGTATTAAAATTTTATTCCACTTTTTCATAACTCTGGAAGCCATCGTAGAAAATTTAGCATTTGTCATTTTGTGTTGCAAGAATGTATTTCATTTCTTGTGAAGCTTGTATTTTTCCTTCATTTCCACTCCTGATTGCTGTCTTATACACTCATGTGGAAGGCTTTAAATGTGTTACTGAAAAAAATCCAAAATCTCATATTTTTCTGTACTTGACTTTTTCTGTCATCCCCCCATTATCTGTGAAACCACTCTCTCCACTTTCTTTTCTTTTTATCATTTTTTCTGTAGAAATGCACAGAATTACATATAGATAGCTAATTCGGCCTCACTGTTATCTTTTATGTTTGTTTTACAATTTTTTGTATACAATGAAATTTTACTTAGTTACAGTATTAATTATTTATAGTGTAGGGTTTAATTCATTTATAGGTATTCCCAAAGTCTTAACTTCCTTTTACTGTTTTTATAATGTGCTGTTCATTTCAAAGTATTAGCATTTTTATTTTTCATACCAGTACACATTATTCCTGCTTTATTTTCATTCCCCATTTATGTAACTGACCAATATGTGATTTGTCTCCCTTCTTAGTTATGATAATACCTAGTTTATGGTATCTGCATAGTTAACCAAATTTAATTCTCACTCTTGTGTTATATTAGCTAGCTACAGACCCCCAACCATGACTCAGGAAGCCCACTCCTCCTATCTGGACTTACTTAAATCTGTCAAGATTCATCCCTCTACCCTAATCCTGGGTGACTTTAACTACCCAACCATAGAGTGAAAGACCTATTCTAGCTCAAATACGAACACCCAGAGATTCCTTGACTTCAGTGCCAGACATTGGATCAGCTGGTCGACACCCCCACAAGAGGTGAAAACATCCTGGATCTGGTACTAACCAACACGAGTACCCACTGTAGCATCCCTACAGTGTCATCCTCCTTGGTAAGATCCGATCATAAAGCAATCACTTTTGAAGTCACCATCTCTCCTGACCCCCCCCCCTTGCCAGGGTCAAACCAAACAAAAAACTTTTCCAAAGCTGACTACAACCTCCTGAGAGCAGGTATAAGCAGCTTCACAGCCACCATCGCTTCAGATGGAACAAGCACTACTGTCCAAGCCTACACCAAAAACTGTATGAGCACCTATATTGATGCATGGACTCAGCAGTACCTGACAGGACCAAATCATCTTCCTCATGGAAGAGTAAACCAGTCTGGAGGACAGCAGCAATAAACAGGCTCTATAATAAAAGGAAAAAAATTGCTATCCAGGACGAAGAATGAGCAGGTGCCAAGTTGGAAGCAATTTCTCCTTTGTCTGAACAACAAATAAAGTCAGTGGTGAAATCCTCTAAGGCTAACTTCGAGTCCAAATTGGCCACATCCACTAAGGACAATCACAAGGCCTTCTTTGCATACGTCCGCAGTCTCAAAGGTAACTCCCAAATCTGTTCTGAACTGGTGGTCAAGAATACAACATACACAAATACCATAGATATAGCCAACCTGCTGGCAGACAAGTTCAGTGAAAACTTCACCCCCCTGTCCCCCCATCAGTAAACCAGGACATCTCCATCATCTGACCCCTCCCCTCATCACCAGGGAGTAGGTTATTAATGCCCTCTCAAAGGCAAAAAATACAGCCTCCATGGGACCCGCCAACATCCCTGGTTGTGTCCTACATGAACTCAGGCAAGAGCTGTCAGCACCACTAGGCACCCTATTCAGCCAAAGCCTGTGGACCGGCTTAATCCCAGCAGAATGGAGGACAACCACTGTCATTCCTCTATACAAAGGTGGAGCGTCCACTGACCCAGGTAATTATAGGCCCATCAGCCCAAATAGCCTGATCTATAAAGCCACGAAAAGCATTATCATGGACCTTATAAACAAGGGCATTGGCAACCTCCAAATGCTTGATCTCAACACTGTTTGGTTTTGTCAAAGGGAGATCATGCCTGTTAAACTTGGTCGCCTTCTTTGAAATGGTTACCAAAGCCATGGAAGAGGGGAAGACAGTGCACACCATCCACCTTGACCTAGCCAAAGCCTTCAACACTATTCCCCACTTGGGAATAATAGATAAACTCTCCCAGCTAGGCATCAGCCCATATGTTACCAGATTGGTACCTAACTGGCTCACTGATAGAACCAACTCAGCCAAAATAGGGGAAGCCACCTCTAGTAGTAGATGCATAACAAGCAGCGTACCCCAAGGATTGGTCTTGGGGACTCTACTGTTCTCAACCTGGACTGTGACATTAATAAAACTTGTTGGCGGGATAGACTTGTGCCCCAATGACTCCTCCATCTGTGGAATAGACTCCATCTCCATGTCAAACAGAGTACCTCACTAACCCTCTTTAAGAGGAACCTGGATGACTGGATGGGAAACAGAAAATATACCCCTGGGATCCCACCTGTGTCCCTGCGGGACAGAGAAAACAGATGCTGACTTTGTGGGAGCATGGGTGAAATTGCTGGCTAGACTTGCAAGGGCCTCCAGGCCAGTAGCATAGTATCATCCTAAGAACCCCTGAATTAAATATGCTGTCAGCTACCCTTAACTTTTAGTTATGTACTCACCATAACTTCAGATGTTTGGGATCCATCTCGCCTACATTCTGACTGATGGGTTCGGAGCCGATCCCTCGGCTCCGACTTATGCCAAAGAGCGAAGTCTCTTATTGGCTGAGCTTACTATATCCCAGGATGCACCACTACCAGTCCCCCAGATCTAGTTTGTCCGCATACATGCACACATGCATACCCTGCTTATATAACATCGTCAGATGAAACAAGATAAAACAGTAGAACTCAAAAGCGTTCAATCTCTTCTGATCTCCAAGGCAGGGGGAAGGAGGGTGGGTATTAGGAATGTAGGCGAGATGGATCCCAAACATCTGAAGTTATGGTGAGTACATAACTAAAAGATGTTATGTGATCCTATCTCGCCTACATTCTGACTGACGGGACAGCCTCGCTAGCACCTGAATCCTGGGTGGCTCACTGGAAAACACTCCTGAGTACCGTGGAACCAAATGATGCTCGTCCTTTAGATGCCACATCCAATTTGTAGTGGGAAATGAAAGTGTGGTTGGACCAAGTAGCCGCAGCACAAATTTCGATATCTTGGAATGAAAAGCTATAGAAGTAGCCATAGCTCTGGTAGTATGCGCATTGATAGATGTTGTAAGTTGCTTATTCGAAGAATAAGCCTGAGTTATGCAATCTCTGATCCATTTTGAGATAGTAGCTTTTGTGATGGTTTGGCCCAATTTATTATCTGAGAAGGACACAAACAACTGGTCTGACTTACGAAGTTGCTGAGTCCTGTCTAAATAGAAGCGTAATTGCCTGTGAACATCCAATTTATGGAGAGTGTATTCTGCTTCATTGGAGAATTTTGGAAAGAAAACTGGTAGCTCTAGAGATTGTTGGAGACAGAAACTAGAACAGACCTTTGGGACAAAGGATGGATTAGGCCTAAGTGATACTCTATCCTTGTGGAAAATCAAGTACGGTGGCTTAATAGACAGGGCTTGAAGCTCTGAAACTCTTCTTGCAGAAGTAATTGCAACTAAGAATGCAGTTTTCCAAGACAGATATTTTAAGTCGCATGTAGCAGCCGGTTCGAAGGGGAGATGTTAGCACCAAATCAAGATCCCACGGAGGTGCAGGATGAAAAATTGGTGGTCTTAATAGGCTCGCACCTTTAATGAAAGTTTTGCATAGTCTGCTGCTCATCAAAGGAGGATCCATGGATTCGTGGAATTTAGAGATAGCCGCTAGTTGGACTTTAATAGTTGAGACAGAAGATCCTGATTAAACAGGGATGTTAAGAATTTCAAAACCTCTGGGACAGGAGCAGTGATAGGGTCTAAGCCCTTGAGTTGAGCCCAGATAGCAAACCTCTTCCACTTACTGAGGTACAATTTGTTAGTGGTGGGTTTGTGGGCGAAGATAAAATGTGAACAACTTCCGGGTCTAGTGTGTGCCTTCTAACTAAGGTCGGAAGTGGAGAGCTGTCAATTTCAAAGATTGAAGGGACTGATGCCGATGTCCCGACTGATGGATTAGCAAGTCCGAATTAGGTCTAAGGTCCACGGATCGTCCACTGCATGCTTCTTCAGGTAAGGAAACCATATCTGACGAGGCCAGTATGGGGCAATCAGTATCATTGAAGACCCCAGTTGAGAAGCTTTTTGAATAACTTTGGGAAGAAGTGGAATTGGGGGAAAGGCATAAAGTAGCCCTGTTGGCCAAGGTTGTGCTAGAGCATCCATGGCTGGTACTCCCTGATGTGGGATCAAGGAGAAGAACCTTTGGCACTTGGTGTTTTGTGGAGTTGCAAATAGGTGTCCCCATCTCCTGAAAACCTGAGCTGCTACTGTGTGGTTTAGAGACCACTCGTGAGGAGAGAGAATTGTCCTGCTTAATTTGTCCGCCAATACATTTGACTTTCCCGGGATGTGGGTCGCTACCAAGAAGCGGTTGGTAGCTACAGCCCATTCCCACACTCTCATGGCCTCTCTGCAAAGGGGGTATGATCTGGTCCCTCCTTGTTTGTTCAGATACCAGACCACCGACATGTTGTCTGTGTGGATGGCGATGATGCCCTGAGGAAGAAACTTGTGTAAGGCTTGTAGGGATAGAAGTACAGCCCTCATCTCCAACACGTTGATGTGGAGAAGAGCTTCGTCTGGAAGCCAGGAGCCCTGAACTAGCCTGCCCAGACAATGCCCCCCCCACCCTATCTGGGAGGCATCTGTCGTCAGGGTAACCACTGGAGAGGGAAGAACAAAGGGTTTTCCTTGATCCAAATTGGATGTCTGAAGCCACCAGCGAAGGTCCCTTTTGCATATATCCGTAATCATGATGTGATGATTGAGGGGAAGATCCTGAAAGGACCATTGAGTTGACAATAGCCACTGAAGAATCCTCATGTGTAATCTTGCCAGAGGAACTAAAAGAACCGTGGTAGACATTGAGCCTAAAACTTGTAGAACCATCCTGGCTGGGGCTTTGGATCTCGAGATCAGAGCTTGAACTTGGCCCTGTAAAGTTTGGATCCTTTCGGCAGGAAGAAAGACGCATCAATCTTGAGTCTATCTCTGCTCCTATAAACTTTATGCTGAGAGGGCAGCAAGACAGACTTTGACCAATTGAATGTAATCCCAGGGTAATACCCAGGAGATGGTGGCTTTGAGGTTGTCCATTAGTAGATGCCTGGTGGTGGCAGACAGGAGCCAGTCGTCGAGATAGGGAAACACTTGGAATCCAAGACTTCTCAGGTGAGCCGTCACTACTGCCAAACACTTGGTGAACACCCTGGGGGCTGTGGTGAGACCAAAGGGCAGAGTGCAAAATTGGTAATGACTGACTCCCAGGCTGAAGCGCAGATACCTTCTGGGCCTGATGTATCGGTATGTGATAATAGGCGTCCTTGAGGTCTATGGAGCACATCAAACATCCTTCTCCAACAATGGGAGAATGGATTGTAACGTGACCATTAATTTGGATTTCGTGACGGATTGGTTCAGTCTGCTGAGATCCAATATTGGTCTCAGGTCCCCTGTCTTTTGGCACTAAAAGAACCTGGAGTAATTTTCTGATCCGATCTGGTCTGTGGGGACCGGTTGGATGACTCCTTTTTCTAGCAGCTTTAAAGCTTCTGCGGCTGCCATTTCCCTTTGACTGGGTGGTGGGTCCGGGATTCTTTTGGACGGTGGGGGCGAGTATGTGAATGGGATGGTGTAACCTCCGGCAATGATCCGAAGCACCCATCTGTCCTGAGTGATTGACTCCCAGGCTTTTAGGTGCTTGGCAAAACGACACCCGACTGGCTCTGGAGCAGCACAGCCGGGCAATCCCTCATGATTAGTGTGGGAGGCTGAAGAGCCACGAAAGGACTCGCGGTCTCCAGAATTGCGAGGCCCTCTGCCACCTCTGGGACGGCGTCTCCCTGAAAAATTTCCCCGTCCTCTGCCTCTGGAAGGGGAATCTTCCTGCTGTTGGGAGAAAAACTTGCGAGATTTGTGGAACCACATTTTCCTCCTTTAGCCTTGGGGTAAGGCCGAAGGAGTGGAATAACGGGCACCACGGCAGATAAAGTTTTTCCCTCTTGCTCACAGCGGTAAGGGTGTCTTTAACCTTGGGTCCAAACAATGAGGACCCATCAAAGGGTCGCGTGAAGGAAGACTTGAAGGCCTCCGAGCCAGGCTTGTCTCGTGAGCCACGCCTGTGCCTGCCGCTCTACCGCCCTTTTGGCCGCATAGGAAATGAGCCTCATGGACGAGTTAGAAATTGACGTAAGGATAGCCAACTGAGAGCTAACCGACTGGGCTAGCTGCTCAGGTAGGTTACCGAGAGGAATCTGACAACTCCTTGACCAGATCCCTCTGAAGCCTGGTAAAATGTGCCAAATAATTCAGAGACCTTAAAGTAAAGGCCGCTGAAGTCAGGGTGCGCTTCCATACCTGTCCATACTCCTAGACTCTTTATTAGGAGGATGGACGGACGTTGAAGCCACGGCCACGTCCTGTTGTGTAGCAGATGCCACCACCATGGCATCTACAGCCACGCCTTTAGTGAGGAACTCCTTCTGGGAGCAGACAAAAATTTATTTGGACGAGAAGGGACTGGTTCCACGGTATCTGGATGTTCCCACGCCCGACAAACTAAATCCAGAAGCTCGTCGAAGGCGGAGACACCCAGGAGGCGGAGGCTGAGCCCCAAAGGCCTTGAGGAGCACTCAGAGGGGTTTGGATATCCAGCCGCCTCGTTGTTTGAGGATCTCTAAGATGTCTGCAAAGAGACATCATCCGAGGACGACTTGGGACCTCTGCATCATCCATATCAGTGTCTGATGTAATAGACTCGGGGAGTCCACGTGCTTCCTCTTGCACGATCTCTTCCTTGGGGTTCCTCCGAAGACAACTCGAAGAACCCTCAGGAGGGGAACCCCACTGGGGGTAACCTCAGGCCTCGGGGCTCCGCTGACTATGGACAGGGGAACTGCCAAAGACCCAGTCTCCACGCCCAGGAAGGTGCCGGTAAAGCCGGAGAGATGGCAGGACTTGGCCAAGGCACTCCTCATGGCCCTGAAAGCCGGACCCCCAGAATCCTGGGAGTGTCCGGTCTCGAGCCGTGATAGCCGATGGAAGTCCGAAGCACCGAGGGGAGGCTCGGAACCAGCATAGGTCCCAAACATCACCCCGGGTCCAGCCGAAGAAGTCCAAACTCGGACCCGAAGGCCGGGTTGGAGTAAGGGTTGGAGCCGACCCTGAGATCTCCACCGGCTCCAACAGCACCTGCTCCGGCGGAGCGAAGCAGTCGGAGGAGGAATGGCAATGGGGTGGGCCAAGGTCATCGGCTCGAAGCCAACTGGGTCGGAACCGAAACAAATTTTGGAAGACTGGGGACTGGAACAGTCTTTGGAGCACCCTGTCTATATCAGAATCTGACATTCTCGAAGACCGAGAGGAAACAGAGCGGGTTCGAGGCGGCCTCGCCCCAAAGGGCTAGGGGACCCGGCTCGAGGCGCTCGATGAGTATCGGCGCCGAGGAATACATACCAGATTCCATCGGTGCGAGGTGGACTTCGGCCGAGGAGGAAGTGTCTGAGCAGTGGAGGTGACCCGCCTCGATGCCCCAGCCATCGGCTCCGAAGCCAGAGGAGTCGATACTGGTGGCATCGAGGCAGACGTTCTACCTCGGCTCCAAGTCTTTGGAGCCAAGGAGAGGCCTGCCTATGTCTCTTGGAGGTCAGATCCGGACTGGTTTTCTTTTAGCGGAGAAGGAGAGGATGCCAAGGCTTCTTCAAAGGAAGGTTTAATTAACCCTTAAGAATCAATTTATTTTTCCTCTCCTGGAGGACCCTTGAGGAAAAAGCGTGACATACGCTGCATGACTCCTGCAAGTGTTTTGCACCTAAACAATAGACACAATGATCGTCTGTGATAGACATTTGAAACCACATTTTGAACATTTTTTAAAACCCGAAGGCCTAGGAGTCTGAGACATTATAGTAAACAATTCCAGTAACTTTTGACAGGAAAATATACAACTACTGATTTACTGATGACAAACCTAAAAAAATACACAGTTATCGCTTAGAAGCGCAAATGACAGGGAACTCTGAAACCCTGTAAAGTTTTAGAAGGTTGACTGACCGGAAGGCCCTAGATGAAGGGGCGAAATCAAACTCAACCCAATCACACAACAAGTTTTCACAATCCAAACACACACAATAAGGCGTTAGCCGTTAAAACAGCTTTTGAGACAAAAACAGCAAAAAACTGACAGAAAAAGTTAGTTAAAATAACTACTCAGCCCAGCCAGCTCGAGACCACGTCTTCGCAGGGAAGAGGCAAACGAGATCTGGGGGACTGGTAGTGGTGCATCCTGGGATATAGTAAGCTCAGCCAATAAGAGACTTCGCTCTTTGGCATAAGCGCTCCGAACCCATCAGTCAGAATGTAGGCGAGATAGGATCACATAACATCACTGTGATATTTAGGACCATATATATGTGCATAAAAATTAAATAATCTGCCACCGATCTCTGACCTGTAGTAAATAAGCTGATAATTAATGGCAATCCTGAGATATTCTGCAATTCCTACATATAAATGAAATAAGTGTACACCTATCCATCTATAATATGATTGTGTTAGTCAGAAAAAACAAAGAATAATCCACGACCTTGAAGAAAGGAACCGGAACTCTGCTAAAGTCCGCAAGGCTTTATTTTTATTTCTGAAGTATTCCAAAAGTCACAGATAGAATCACACAAGCGCTTTCGCTCAGGCAATCCTGAGCTTTATCAAGTGAAAACAAATTGCAGTGTGCAGTAACCTCCATTAAATAGCCTGGCAATTATACAATTAATTAATTAGTAAATCTAGTACTAAGGTGTGGTGCTTTAGAGTTGGGTGTTAAAAAAGTTAGTCATTATATCAACTCAAAAAATGAAATGTTTGCAATAACATATGCACTTAAATAAAAATGACTAACCATAAAAAACATTTTAAAATGCCAGTTTCCTAGGTTTCAGAACATAAAAGTCTGAAGTCTGATTGGGGTTGTAGATTGTTAAAGAATATGCTTAAAGATGTGTTTAGATTGTCAGTGAATTGTTAAAAAATTTTTTTTTTCATTATTACTTTACACTGATAAAAACATGCAATAAAATGTGCGTGAGATATTTTTAATGCCCATCCATATAACATTTCCTATAGAATTTGATTTATTAGTCGGAATCCTATAACCGTGGATGTTCAATAATTTAATATGCTGTGTGGGGATGCTGTGGTATGAAGGGGGTCAAGTGTGAGAGTTATAACCTAGCCCTCCTAAGCTTGAGGACCGGTTTAATGCTGATCATCCCATTCAGACCTGGTGGCTTCCCTGCATTCAGTCTCAACTGCCATAATAGTTCACGGTAGCCCAAGGTGGATTCCCAGTCACCACCTCTTGCATCTGGCTCAACCTGTTCCAGAACTAGAAACTGGATTTTGGGTTCTGGGCAGGAGAGTGAGTGTTTGTAGAAGGCGTTGGTTTCCTTCTTCCTGGTCATGTCATAAAGATGCTCGTGATCGTTTTCTTAATTCCCTCTCAGTTTTGCCCACATAGAAACTTTGACAGTTGGTGCACATCCCCAAGTATCGACCCCTCTAGAGGCACAGGTGTAAAATCCAGTGGGGTGTATCTTGTAGTTCCTAGACGGGAGGTATGGTGCTGTTTCTTTGGATATGGCATGACATTGGGCACAGGCACCACATTTGAATGTGCCCAGCCTTGGTTGTTTTACCTTCATCTTTTTCTTTGATTTCTTTCAAATAATTCCTTTAAATTAGCCCCTCTTTTACGAACAAAACTGGGTTTAGGTGGTATATAGTCCTTTAGTTCTTCAAAGAGGGTTAAAACCGGCCAGTGATGTAAGATTGTTTCTTCCAATTCATAGGAATTTGATGAGTATGTGTGTGCAAAACTGTTAGTGTGAACAGTATCCTTGTTTTGTGTATTGTTGGTCACTGGTACAAACCCCCCCCTAGTATTGGTTTATAGAGGGAATGTCGTGCAGATTTTACCTCTGCTGCTAGAGTTAGAAATAGTTCCAGAGGGTAACCTCTCTCCAAGAAAAGATTTTTCAAAAATTCCACCTCAGAATCAAAATCTTTCTCCGTACTGCATATTCTACTTGCTCTGATGAGCTGCCCCTTAATGATCCCCCTCTTTTGATATGGTGGGTGGGCACTTTCAAAGTGTAGCAAGGAGTTAGAAAATGTTGCCTTGCGATGTAGTTTGGAATGGAAAGTTTTCTGATTGTAGTCCTTGTAAAGAGTAATGTCCAGATAATGAAGTTCGTGCTTATCCACTGTGTGTGTGAATTGTAGGAAATTCGTTGTTGAATTGATGTGTGTAAGGAATTCAGATAGGTTCCTTTCAGAGCCAGACCATAAAATACAGATGTCATCCAAATAACGTCTGTAGAACAGAATGTGATCTTTCCATGGGGGTATTAAAACGAATGTATGCTCCCACATGTGCAATACTACATTTGCGTAGAAGGATGCACAAGATGCCACCATGGCAACCCCTTGCGTTGCGATATAATTCACCATTAAAAAAGATGAAGTTGTTGGACAAAACCATCTCCATCATTTCGGTAAGCAAGTTGGACATTTTGTTACTAAGGGTTGTCTTCTGGCCTAGAAATTGGGCAAACCATTCCAAACCTTTTGATGAGGGATGCTGGAAAACAGATCTTTGATGTCCACTGTGACCATTAAGGTGTCTGGGGAGTAGCAAGAGGTGGGAATGTCCCGGAGGAAGTGCCAAGAATCATTGCAGGCGTGGGACAATAAAGGCGTGTATTCTTTGGTCATGTAATCAATAAATTTTCCCAGGGCTCAGTCACTCCACCTGCTCCTGATACAATCGGCCGGAATTGTAGTGGATTTATTCCTTTGTGGGTTTTAGGTATCCCAAAGATGACTGGTATTCTGGGCTTTTCCACATGTAAGTACTTGTAGACGTTTTTATTGATGCCCTGTTGTAATAGAAGGTCACTAAGATAGTACTTAATCTCAGCAAAGGCTATATTGATCTCGTTTAGTGAAACCGTCTCGTATTGTTCGTCATTCTGCAACATAGTGTGCATGTGGGCTTCGTAGTCCTCTGAGAACATAAGGACAATTCCCCTCCTTTATCAGGTTTCATGACCCTGATTTTTCTTCATGCAAGTGTTCAATAAAATTCATTTCTTGTTCAGAAAAATTTGGATGAAGTAGAATTTCTTGATTATTATATACTTTCCTGAAGTCATTCTCCACTAACTTTTCAAAAAGAGGATTATTGGGTGTAGTGGGGGGTTAAAGAGACTTGTACGCGTTGGGCCTGCTGCATTAAGTGTTTGCCCTTTAAAAATCAAATTTAAGTTTAAAGCTCTGGCAAACATTTTTAAATCTATCAAAGCTTGTGTTAAATTCATGGGTTTAGTTGGGACAAAATGTAGCCCTCGGGTGAAAATATCAAAAGCATTTGTGGGAAGGTTCATGTCCGTGTAATTGTATATGGCAAAGTTGTTTCTCCTTAAAATAGTGCAGTTACCCTCAATATTAGTAGGGTTTTGATTGTGTAAACCCAGATTTGGGGCTTGGTCAGTTATAGGATCATCCAGGGATGTTAGGGTAGTTGGTGTATGGTGGTTTGTTAGTGAACAAAATTCCAAGACCGCGGTGCCTGTCTTTGTCTCTGTCCCCAAACCCCGGTCTGGCCTGGGTTCTGTTGAAAATCCTGGTTGTTAGTACCCCTTCTGTTCTTCTCTGCTAGCCTTTCACTTCTTCTAAGGGGTTCCTCTTGTCTGTCATATGTGTCACTAGCCCTATCTGTGTTTGTGGTGTTGTTTTTGGAAGAAGTTTTATTGTAACCATTGGGGCTAGGGTAGGCAAAGCCATCCCTGTATTCGATGAGATCACGTTCTAATTTTCTTAGTTTTCTGTTAAGAATCTTATCACAAAAAACATCAACATTATCAAAAACCTTGTCATAGTTTGGTTTAAAAGCACTAAAATTAGTACTAGATGTTAACTCATTGTTTAAAGTGTCTAGCTCATTCATTAATGTTTGTGCTTTCAGTTCATATTCCCCTACCATTACATGCAACATTTCCAATCCAGCTTTATCAAAAATCTCACACAAGTTAAAATAATAATCAGTACCATACTGGACATTGTTTGGAAATTTAAAAAAGCGTAGCCCTTTCGGGACACGTTTTACTCTCAGACATTCATTCAAGTAGTCTATCTCTAGCTGTGTACTCCTTAAGGAGTATAATTTGTCCTTGAACAAGTCCATGCTCTGATCAGTTAGAATTGTTATTACCTTTAGAAAAGGTGAAGCGTTGTCCAGCCCATTTTGTAAAGTTTACATCCTTGTTTCTATGTTTCAAAGCAGGATTACTAGTTCCATTGGTCCCTAGTTGTACGTTAGTTTCAGGGGCTCTGGTAGCTTCATGGCGACGAGTAAAGTTGTTTCTTTTGGATCCGGCGCCAGACATGTCCGTGGAGGATATAGTGGAGCTTGTACCCTCTTCCGGGTCCGCAATTACCGGTAATCCAAAGTTATTTTGTAGTGCTTGCTGCTGGTTGCAAGCTAGCCCTGGTGAAGCAGCCGTGGTGGGTTTCAGCAAGTTAGTGAGCTCCTTGAGTGCAACCAGTACTTGGTTGAACTCCGCTCTGCTCACCGGAAGATCGTTTGTAGTGTTTTTCAGCATTTCAGGAGTTTCTCCTGGGTTAAAGGTTTCTTCTCCGTTGGCCATGGCAGACAAGATCAAGTGAAGTAATGCACAAAAAACCAAAGACAAGCAAAGAATAATCCACGACCTTGAAGAAAGGAACCGGAACTCTGCTAAAGTCCGCAAGGCTTTATTTTTATTTCTGAAGTATTCCAAAAGTCACAGATAGAATCACACAAGCGCTTTCGCTCAGGCAATCCTGAGCTTTATCAAGTGAAAACAAATTGCAGTGTGCAGTAACCTCCATTAAATAGCCTGGCAATTATACAATTAATTAATTAGTAAATCTAGTACTAAGGTGTGGTGCTTTAGAGTTGGGTGTTAAAAAAAGTTAGTCATTATATCAACTCAAAAAATGAAATGTTTGCAATAACATATGCACTTAAATAAAAATGACTAACCATAAAAAACATTTTAAAATGCCAGTTTCCTAGGTTTCAGAACATAAAAGTCTGAAGTCTGATTGGGGTTGTAGATTGTTAAAGAATATGCTTAAAGATGTGTTTAGATTGTCAGTGAATTGTTAAAAATTTTTTTTTTTTTTCTCATTATTACTTTACACTGATAAAAACATGCAATAAAATGTGCGTGAGATATTTTTAATGCCCATCCATATAACATTTCCTATAGAATTTGATTTATTAGTCGGAATCCTATAACCGTGGATGTTCAATAATTTAATATGCTGTGTGGGGATGCTGTGGTATGAAGGGGGTCAAGTGTGAGAGTTATAACCTAGCCCTCCTAAGCTTGAGGACCGGTTTAATGCTGATCATCCCATTCAGACCTGGTGGCTTCCCTGCATTCAGTCTCAACTGCCATAATAGTTCACGGTAGCCCAAGGTGGATTCCCAGTCACCACCTCTTGCATCTGGCTCAACCTGTTCCAGAACTAGAAACTGGATTTTGGGTTCTGGGCAGGAGAGTGAGTGTTTGTAGAAGGCGTTGGTTTCCTTCTTCCTGGTCATGTCATAAAGATGCTCGTAGATATGTTTTCTTAATTCCCTCTCAGTTTTGCCCACATAGAAACTTTGACAGTTGGTGCACATCCCCAAGTATCGACCCTCTAGAGGCACAGGTGTAAAATCCAGTGGGGTGTATCTTGTAGTTCCTAGACGGGAGGTATGGTGCTGTTTCTTTGGATATGGCATGACATTGGGCACAGGCACCACATTTGAATGTGCCCAGCCTTGGTTGTTTTACCTTCATCTTTTTTCTTTGATTTCTTTCAAATAATTCCTTTAAATTAGCCCCTCTTTTACGAACAAAACTGGGTTTAGGTGGTATGTAGTCCTTTAGTTCTTCAAAGAGGGTTAAAACCGGCCAGTGATGTAAGATTGTTTCTTCCAATTCATAGGAATTTGATGAGTATGTGTGTGCAAAACTGTTAGTGTGAACAGTATCCTTGTTTTGTGTGTTGTTGGTCACTGGTACAAACCCCCCCCCTAGTATTGGTTTGTAGAGGGAATGTCGTGCAGATTTTACCTCTGCTGCTAGAGTTAGAAATAGTTCCAGAGGGTAACCTCTCTCCAAGAAAAGGTTCTTCATAAATTCCACCTCAGAATCAAAATCTTTCTCCGTACTGCATATTCTACTTGCTCTGATGAGCTGCCCCTTAATGATCCCCCTCTTTTGATATGGTGGGTGGGCACTTTCGAAGTGTAGCAAGGAGTTAGAAAATGTTGCCTTGCGATGTAGTTTGGAATGGAAAGTTTTCTGATTGTAGTCCTTGTAAAGAGTAATGTCCAGATAAAGAAGTTCGTGCTGATCCACTGTGTGTGTGAATTGTAGGAAATTCGTTGTTGAATTGATGTGTGTAAGGAATTCAGATAGGTTCCTTTCAGAGCCAGACCATAAAATACAGATGTCATCCAAATAACGTCTGTAGAACAGAATGTGATCTTTCCATGGGGGTATTAAAACGAATGTATGCTCCCACATGTGCAATACTACATTTGCGTAGAAGGATGCACAAGATGCCCCCATGGCAACCCCCTTGCGTTGCCGGTATAATTCACCATTAAAAAAGATGAAGTTGTTGGACAAAACCATCTCCATCATTTCGTAAGCAAGTTGGACATTTTGTTACTAAGGGTTGTCTTCTGGCCTAGAAATTGGGCAAACCATTCCAAACCTTTTTGATGAGGGATGCTGGAAAACAGATCTTTGATGTCCACTGTGACCATTAAGGTGTCTGGGGAGTAGCAAGAGGTGGGAATGTCCCGGAGGAAGTGCCAAGAATCATTGCAGACGTGGGACAATAAAGACGTGTATTCTTTGGTCATGTAATCAATAAATTTTCCCAGGGGCTCAGTCACTCCACCTGCTCCTGATACAATCGGCCGGAATTGTAGTGGATTTATTCCTTTGTGGGTTTTAGGTATCCCAAAGATGACTGGTATTCTGGGCTTTTCCACATGTAAGTAGTTGTAGACCTTTTCATTGATGGCCTGTTGTAATAGAAGGTCACTAAGATAGTACTTAATCTCAGCAAAGGCTATATTGATCTCGTTTAAGAAACCGTCTCGTATTGTTCGTCATTCTGCAACATAGTGTGCATGTGGGCTTGTAGTCCTCTGAGAACATAAGGACAATTCCCCTCCTTTATCAGGTTTCATGACCCTGATTTTTTCTTCATGCAAGTGTTAAATAAAATTCATTTCTTGTTCAGAAAAATTTGGATGAAGTAGAATTTCTTGATTATTATATACTTTCCTGAAGTCATTCTCCACTAACTTTTCAAAAAAGAGGATTATTGGGTGTAGTGGGGGGTTAAAGAGACTTGTACGCGTTGGGCCTGCTGCATTAAATGTTTGCCCTTCAAAAATCAAATTTAAGTTTAAAGCTCTGGTAAACATTTTTAAATCTATCAAAGCTTGTGTTAAATTCATGGGTTTAGTTGGGACAAAATGTAGCCCTCGGGTGAAAATATCAAAAGCATTTGTGGGAAGGTTCATGTCCGTGTAATTGTATATGGCAAAGTTGTTTCTCCTTATTTTATTGAACACTTGCATGAAGAAAAAATCAGGGTCATGAAACCTGATAAAGGAGGGGGAATTGTCCTTATGTTCTCAGAGGACTACGAAGCCCACATGCACACTATGTTGCAGAATGACGAACAATACGAGACGGTTTCACGAAACGAGATCAATATAGCCTTTGCTGAGATTAAGTACTATCTTAGTGACCTTCTATTACAACAGGCCATCAATGAAAAGGTCTACAACTACTTACATGTGGAAAAGCCCAGAATACCAGTCATCTTTGGGATACCTAAAACCCACAAAGGAATAAATCCACTACAATTCCGGCCGATTGTATCAGGAGCAGGTGGAGTGACTGAGCCCCTGGGAAAATTTATTGATTACATGACCAAAGAATACACGTCTTTATTGTCCCACGTCTGCAAGGATTCTTGGCACTTCCTCCGGGACATTCCCACCTCTTGCTACTCCCCAGACACCTTAATGGTCACAGTGGACATCAAAGATCTGTTTTCCGGCATCCCTCATCAAAAAGGTTTGGAATGGTTTGCCCAATTTCTAGGCCAGAAGACAACCCTTAGTAACAAAATGTCCAACTTGCTTACAAATGATGGAGATGGTTTTGTCCAACAACTTCATCTTTTTAATGGTGAATTATACCGCAACGCATAGGTTGCCATGGGGCATCTTGTGCATCCTTCTACGCAAATGTAGTATTGCACATGTGGGAGCATACATTCGTTTTAATACCCCCATGGAAAGATCACATTCTGTTCTACAGACGTTATTTGGATGACATCTGTATTTTATGGTCTGGCTCTGAAAGGAACCTATCTGAATTCCTTACACACATCAATTCAACAACGAATTTCCTACAATTCACACACACAGTGGATCAGCCCGAACTTCATTATCTGGACATTACTCTTTACAAGGACTACAATCAGAAAACTTTCCATTCCAAACTACATCGCAAGGCAACATTTTCTAACTCCTTGCTACACTTCGAAAGTGCCCACCCACCATATCAAAAGAGGGGATCATTAAGGGCAGCTCATCAGAGCAAGTAGAATATGCAGTACGCAGAAAGATTTTGTTTCTGAGGTGGAATTTTTGGAAAACCTTTTCTTGGAGAGAGGTTACCCTCTGGAACTATTTCTAACTCTAGCAGCAGAGGTAAAATCTGCACGACATTCCCTCTATAAACCAATACTAGGGGGGGTTTTGTACCAGTGACCAACAATACACAAAACAAGGATACTGTTCACACTAACAGTTTTGCACACACATACTCATCAAATTCCTATGAATTGGAAGAAACAATCTTACATCACTGGCCGGTTTTAACCCTCTTTGAAGAACTAAAGGACTACATACCACCTAAACCCAGTTTTGTTCGTAAAAGAGGGGCTAATTTAAAGGAATTATTTGAAAGAAATCAAAGAAAAAAGATGAAGGTAAAACAACCAAGGCTGGGCACATTCAAATGTGGTGCCTGTGCCCAATGTCATGCCATATCCAAAGAAACAGCACCATACCTCCCGTCTAGGAACTACAAGATACACCCCACTGGATTTTACACCTGTGCCTCTAGAGGGTCGTATACTTGGGGATGTGCACCAACTGTCAAAGTTTCTATGTGGGCAAAACTGAGAGGGAATTAAGAAAACGTATCTACGAGCATCTTTATGACATGACCAGGAAGAAGGAAACCAACGCCTTCTACAAACACTCACTCTCCTGCCCAGAACCCAAAATCCAGTTTCTAGTTCTGGAACAGGTTGAGCCAGATGCAAGAGGTGGTGACTGGGAATCCACCTTGGGCTACCGTGAACTATTATGGCAGTTGAGACTGAATGCAGGGAAGCCACCAGGTCTGAATGGGATGATCAGCATTAAACCGGTCCTCAAGCTTAGGAGGGCTAGGTTATAACTCTCACACTTGACCCCCTTCATACCACAGCATCCCCACACAGCATATTAAATTATTGAACATCCACGGTTATAGGATTCCGACTAATAAATCAAATTCTATAGGAAATGTTATATGGATGGGCATTAAAAATATCTCACGTACATTTTATTGCATGTTTTTATCAGTGTAAAGTAATAATGAAAAAAAAAAAAAAATTTTTAACAATTCACTGACAATCTAAACACATCTTTAAGCATATTCTTTAACAATCTACAACCCCAATCAGACTTCAGACTTTTATGTTCTGAAACCTAGGAAACTGGCATTTTAAAATGTTTTTTATGGTTAGTCATTTTTATTTAAGTGCATATGTTATTGCAAACATTTCTTTTTTTGAGTTGATATAATGACTAACTTTTTTAACACCCAACTCTAAAGCACCACACCTTAGTACTAGATTTACTAATTAATTAATTGTATAATTGCCAGGCTATTTAATGGAGGTTACTGCACACTGCAATTTGTTTTCACTTGATAAAGCTCAGGATTGCCTGAGCGAAAGCGCTTGTGTGATTCTATCTGTGACTTTTGGAATACTTCAGAAATAAAAATAAAGCCTTGCGGACTTTAGCAGAGTTCCGGTTCCTTTCTTCAAGGTCGTGGATTATTCTTTGCTTGTCTTTGTTTTTTTGTGCATTACTTCACTTAGTCAGAAAAAAACTTACATATACATTATATAACCTGGCACCTAGAATACCTGTGATATTTAGGAACGGTCTTTCACACAAATTAAATAAGCTACCCTAGTACAATGATATTCAAAATAGTAATATTAATATATTCACCCGAGTGAAAAATAGTAGTCACATAGTTGATAGAATTTGCATTCTTTGAATGAGGTCACAGGGAACTCCTCCTTCTTCTTTGTACCGAGCTAAACTGAGGTGGGCTACCAGCCACAACACTGAGCTGAGATACCAGACGACCAGAGGCTTCTGAGCTTCAAAAAAAAACGTAAGTTGCCAGTTTTTTAGCTTATTTATACTATTTATTGCACTTTTTATTGCCTGCCGCCTACTTTTATACTGTATTTTTATACTGTGTACTAAATTGCATTGTTGTACTGCAATTGTCTGCATTACTGTGCCACTTAAATCAGATTTTATTACTGTTTTCACTACTTAGAAAGATTGTTTTGCTATTTTCACTGTTTAAGTAATTACTGGTATTTTTCATTGTTTTAAAGCTAACTGTTCTACTTATTCTGGTTTTCCCACTAAGCAGTATTTAAATTACTGATCTGTTAGCTGTTTAAAACATTATTTAGAGCCTCCTAGCTGATTTTCTACTGTTTTAAACATTTTTAGTGTCTCACTGCTGTTTTTCTGCTGTGTTAAACATTCTCTAGTGTTTTCTGCTAAAACTAGGGTAGCTAGTAGCTGTAGTATAGTCCAAATACAGGCTTGCTGCATCTGGGTTTGTTTGTATTGGCTGTTTGTTATGAGCACATTTTTCTGGCCATCTTGGATTCGAAGTGGCCTATCTACACTTTAGTGAGAGGATTGTGTCGATTGGACCCTCTCTGGTAAAGAGAGGTCAAACTATGGCTTGGAATAAGCATACTCATTGGTCTTTTTGAATCTTTTTAAAGTTTTTTTTTTTAAGTTTTTAGCTTCTGGTGTTTAGGCTCTGCATTTGAGCCTTTGCACCAAGCTGAACTGAAGTGGCTACCAGGCACAACTCTGTGCTGAGATACCAGACAGCTAGAGGCTTCTGAGCTTCTGTTCTTGCTAAATGATCTGTCCTTTTACCACCCTAATAAAAGTACAGTATGTGTTCTTTACTTAATACACACAAGTATACATCTATATCCTTTATTGCAGAATCTCTCATAATATTAATGTTTGCCACTGAGATCTTGCACTTGCTTGTTTTCTATGTATTCCTTTACTTTTGCATTTTCCTGGTCCCATTTCTATGTTTTGTAGTTGTTCTTTCTATCTGCATCTCCTTCCATCTCTGCTTCTTTCCTGACAATCCATTCATTTTCGTTTATATTGTTTACTTGTATCTCTATCGCATTCCTCCTTCACTTTTACCTTCTGCATTTTTCCACTGTTTTACTTCTTTCATTGTCTAATAAAACGTCAAGCTCTTTTATATATTCAAAATTATTGCAATATTACTTTTTAGTTTTAAATATGTTTTGTGTATGTTTGTAACGTTGTTCATTGTTGAAGCGTTCCCAAGTCTTCAAGGGATGTTTATATCATACTTCATGGGCGGCCACGGTGGTGCAGTGGTTAGCGTTGCCGCCTCACAGCAAGAGGTTCTCCAGTTCGATCCTCAGCTGGGGTGCCTTCTGTGCGCAGTCTGCATGTCCTCCTTGTAGTCGCGTGGGTTTCCTCCGGGTGCTCTGGTTTCCTCCCACATCCCAAAGACATGCTGTAGGTGGATTGGACACTCTAAATTGGCCCTAGGTGTGTGTACCGGGCTGGCAATTCGACACCGTAAAACTCCACTGCCAGTCATGAGTGGACAGGTGATACACTGTGGTGACCCCTAACCGGGAAAAGCCAAAAGAAGAAGAATAAATCTTTTTTATACTTATATGAAGGGTAGTTGCACTATAAGTTTGTGCTGTTTCCTTTTGCTTCTCACCTTACTATCACTAGTGCACTTATCCTTATGGGCTTTAACCTTATTGAATTATATTAGCTGTAGTGTAAGTCATTCCATTCTGTGCTGCATTAACCTTGTTGCACTGTAAGCTTCTTTATTAATGTGTTGACATTTGTTTACCAAATCTGAAATCTGGGCACTAGCTACAAATGTAAGTAGCTTACCCTCCTTTTTCTGCTGATCACAAATTCCTTACACATTTCTGTGCTTCTGTTCATTGCTGCTGCTTTTACAAGACTGAGCTTTAAATGTATGTGTACCGCACCTATAGATGTTTTCCCTTAATCTGTTCTCACTTATGTCCACATGAGACTGGATCTGTAGTCTCGTAACAATACTATGCAGTCTGTATGCCGTTCTTTATGTTTACAATACCAGTATTAGGAGGTGTTTAAAATTGTGCTGTTGTTGCAAAAAAGGAAAGTTGAAAAGCCTCATTTCACTGCTTATAATCTGATTTCCTTCAGTGCTTTAGAGCAACTTGCCATCATTAGTAGTATGTTAAACCTGCTTTTCTTTCATCACCTTCTAATGAATTGGTTAGAGACCCATCTACAAATTCTTCCTAAGCTCCACTGCTTTTTGTCTACAACTGAGGTTGACTTTGCAGACTCCTTGGTTAGTTTTGGTCAAAGGTACCACTGTGAATATCATATAAGGGGAGTGACAGCTGTCACATTACTATGACGGACGTGACAATACCTTTCATCCACCACTTTACATCCTATCCAGAGTTCAGTAAAATCTAGTATCTCTTGTTACATTTAATTAATCTCATTCAAGGAGCATTTGTATCTGACATACTCGGGTCTGTAGTTGTGTACCTGTCTCTGTATCATAGAAGGTAAATTAAGCATTGTGATCACCAAAGCTGCCTTGTATCTGGACTGTTGATGCCAATATTTTGCCTTATACCAGTTACAAAGCCTCTTGTGCCTCTTGTAAGACCTTCATGAATTGCTACATGTATGAATATTTTGGCATAATGTATTGTACAACAGACTATGCCTTTTGCCTTTCATATATAATTTTCACTCCTTTCCCTTTTATGTTTCAGCCCATAATAAGGAGATGCAAAGATAAAATAAGGGAAGTAAGCAAATGATATGCGGAAATATTTTGTTAAGTCAAAATGGGTTGGAAAATGTGATATGCTATGTGAAAGAAGCTATATATTTTTCTTTTGCATTTAAATATATTGGTTTTTAATTTAGGTAATTAAGTAAAATACCCTTCATCTTGCTAAACAAATGATTTTTTTATTGACATAGCTGCTTGTGTAATGTTATGCATTTCAGCTTCACTCTATAGTTCTTCCTGTTTTACTTTACTGTGTTAATTTCATATGTTATATTTACATGCTTATGTTTCTTTCATCTTTACTGTCCTGAGATATAATAGTTTAGCATTTACTTTTCAAGAAAGAGTTTGACACTATGTATTGTGACAAGCTACAGAAAGCTACAAGAATGAGAAGTGCAGAGCAGAAACTGTCAATTTTAAAGATGCTAAGCTTATCTTTCCATTTCACAGGACACTGACGGTGTCCTACATGCAGAACTCTATGCAGATCTGGAGCCTGCAGAGAAACTGGAAATTAGAGTAGTAGTCTAAAATGGTGAATAGTGTGGTGGGGATAGCATGTGACCACAAACTTTAGTAAGCAGACTTCTGTGCATTAGAAAAGGGAATAAAACGAGAAAGAAAGAAAGAATATAATGTGATTTGTACACACTAAGTAACAGATGTTTAGGTATAGCTAAAGAGAAAGGATATGGTGTGATGGCCTCTCTACCGTAAGCCAGTATTCAAGGAGCCTCAGTCCTCACCACAGACACCAGTGAGAGACAGTCACTAAGAACAGGAATGGATTTACACATTATTTTCAAATGCAGCTCTCTGCATCAAGCACAGTTTCCCCCAAGAGCACACAGGGAACACACTCCAGACATGTGACTGGACTCTCTGCTTCTCCAGATCCCAAAATAAGACTCACTTTGGAGCACTGTGTCCCAGTTCTAAGTAGCTGACACACCCACATCTGGGTATTTGATTTTCACACACACACACTCCTAGGAAAGGCTAGCGCAGATTTACTAGCTGTACCCCTTCTGCTCAGACTATAAGGTAACCACGCTGCCACCAGTCAACCACTCTAAGACTCATATAAGGGTACCCAATTACACTGAGTAAAATCAATACTAATGTAAATGTTAGACTGTAACCAAGCAGCAAGGCTTTTCTGAGTGGCCATGGCGTGACTAAAATAAGCACAAGTACTATCAAGATGATAAAAGTATTCTCTAATTGACCAGCCACAATAAAAGGTATAAAATATTTAATAATAAATAATAAAATAGAAAACATGAGAATACTAAATATCTACATACAATAAACATCAGAGTTTCAGTCACAGGAGAATTGTAAGTAACACAGTTGGACAGATTCACATAGATGCAGAAAAACAATACTTAACTAATGTCACTGTATTTCCTGACTGTCTAAAGAGTAACTGTCAAGGCAAGATAGGATGCTGAGATGCTTACTTCCACAAGGCAAGGCGAAGAGCTTCAAAACTAAAGTGAACTGTGATAACTGTCACAGATCTTGATATTAGGTTCCAAAGAAAACATAACAAAATAAATTGCTGTGCAAGTTCCATCCTCTCAGTGCTGGTTATAGAATGACATCACATTTGATCACCTGATTCTGGTACAATACACACTTAGAGCTTTGCTAAGATCTGTTGCAGTATCTGAAAGCTAAAGAACAATTTCAAAAACTTATACTCTTCCCTTCCAGAATTCTTTCTTTAAACATATACATTTAAGCAGTTGTAATAACACTGTTGATATATTTTTAACACAAGCATCTGTACAAGTTAGTGTGATAGTCAAATGACACAAAATTATTTATAAAACTCCTGCTAACTATGCTGGCACATGCCACACACATACTGCCTTACTCTCCCTGGCACAGATGGTAATACCTCACATCACCACATCTCTCCCCTCCCACCTTTGAAGACGTAAGCTAATTTTTCAAGTGACCCTGGAGAAATGTTGCTTGAGAGTACTGGGCCTGTCTGGGAACACATTAACCCATACCCTGTCTTGAGAGTCCATCTGTATTTGCATTGCTGACCACACTACACGGCTGAACTGCCATGTCATATGCCTACATCGCTAAGCTCCACCTTAATAACTTGGCATTTTGATGGCTGACATTATGTAGCCATGTTAAGGGATTGTGGTCTGTAACCATAGTGAATTTCCTTCCATACAGATAATGCTGAAGTTTCTGCAATGCCCATACTATGGCTAGACATTCTTTTTCTACAGCTGCTTAACATTCCTACCTGAGTTGGAGTCTATGGCTGACATATACAACTGGGTGCTCTTCTCCGAGGAGACTTGGCTGAGTACAGCCCCCACCCCATGGTTTGAAGCATCCACCTACACAACAGATTATTTGCCTGAAATCTGGACTGGCTAACACAGGGGATCCTCCCAAAGCCTCTTTAAGCTTTTGGGATGTACACAACCTTATCTGGCTTGTTTGTCCTTGTCATGTTTGTGAGGGAAACATCTATTCTATTATAATTGGGAACAAACTTGCCCCCAAGAATGCCCTTACCTGCTTTTTGGTAACAGGAGCAGGCCACGCCTGAATAGCTTCCACTTTGGCAGGTTCTGGCCTAATCATACCACTCCCCACTCTGTGTCTCAGGAAGGAGACCTCTGCCATACCCACCAGATACTTACTGGGCTTAATGGTCAGTCCGGCCCTTTGCAGTCTGCACATGACTTCCCTGACATGCTGAGGCTTCATCATGTTAACAGAGTTGAATTTGTTCCCCTGCCTCCTACCCAGCAGGTTTATCATGTAATTAACATTACTGACCTTAATTACTACTTCAAAGGTTCCCTCCCAAGCTGTCTGCAGGTTATTGTGACTGACAGGAATGAGAACCATAACCTGCTCTCCCACTGCATACTCTCAGGCTCAAGCAAACCTGTCATACCAGGACTTGCTCTGCTGTTGGGCTTCTGCCAGGCTTCTGGGCCAAGGCCATGAGCTTCTTAAGCCTTGTCCTGAGGTTGACGACATATGCCACAACAGACTCCTTGTGGGATTCACACTCATCCTGCCACTCATCACAAATCAAATCTAAAGCCCCCCTCACCCTATGATCATACAGCAATTCAAAGGGTGAAAAACCTGTAGACTCCTGGGGTACCTTTCTGTATGCAAATAGTAGATGGGGTAAATGTTTGCCCCACTCTCTCTTAAACTGGTCAGCAAATGCCCACAGCATGGTCTGTAGTGTAGAGTTTAACATCTCTACAAAACCATTAGTCTGGGGGGTGGTCTTTAGCTGCTTCACCCCACAATGCAGGAGGTCTGGCATAAACTGGCACTTCTGTCAGTCAGTATTTCTCTCGGGAAACCTATCCTGATAAAAATCTCTAACAAAGCCACCTTCTCTGCCTTGATGGAGAACAGAGCCACTGCCTCAGGGTATCTCGAAGCATAATCTACTACCACCAGTTTATACTTCTCCATTGTGGAACATGGGGTGCTCAGAGGCCCCACAATATTCACAGCTATCCTTTGAAATGGCTCCTCAGTCACAGGCAAAGGCATCAAAGGAACCTTGACCTTGTCCTCTGCCTTGCCTACTTTTTGACACTGCTCACAGGTCCTGCAGTACCCTGTTACATCCCTTGCAATCCCAGACCAATAAAAGTTCTGCATAATACATCTGTTGGTACGCTTTATGCCTATATGGCCTACCAAAGAAATGACATGGGCTATGGCTAGCAGTGCCAAAAGGTAGACTGTGGGCACTACCAACTGCTGTATTACCTCACCCTCTAGCCCTCCCTCAGAGGTCCACTCTCTGTACAGTAACCCTTTATTCCAGTATACAGACTCCCCTTTTCTTTGAGCATCAGGTGCCTCCTTAGCTACCTTCCTCAGGCCTTGTAAGGTAGGGTCCAAAAGCTGAGCCTGTCTCAAATCTACCTTTGTGATCTTTCCCAGTTCCCCTTCCACAGGAAGCCTAGTATCTTCTGACAGAGATGTATCACTGTCAGCCTGAATAATACCACTCACCTCTGTTTTTGCAGTCTCCCCCGTCCACAGGAACATCAGTACCTATCAGCAGCTGTGACTCACTTTCAGGCTCACTGCTACAAGGTAGTTCCTTCCCTGAAATAGCCACATCGCTAGCCCCAGTTTCAGGTGTGGGGTCTGTCTGAGTCTCCCCAGGCTACCAGACCTAAATGCCTGTCTCTAAGCCTGACTGCATGTAAATGCATGCACACAAGATACTGCATTATCAAAATCATTCCCTATCAAGACATATGCAGGAATAACCTCAAACACAGCTACCTGCTTACTTCCTTTTCCACCCTCCCAGTCAAGGTAAACCCTGGCCAAAGGTATTTAGAGTGAGATCCCTCCTAAAACTCTGACTGGATTGTAATGAAAATGATTGTAATTGAAATGGACTGCCCATGCAAGTACTGTTCCTTTTTAACCACTGCAGGCTTCACAATGGCTATGTCAGAGGCTGTGTCTCTCTTAGCAATGGCCTGTCTTCCATCCACTAAGATAAGATACAAACTTTAGTGATAGTTTTGCACCCCTATTGTCTTATTACTGGCATGCTGTTTTTCCCAATTGCTGGCTCCCATACCTTTTGTTCCCCACCTTGCTTCAGTGGACATCTATATGATACATGGCCCCACTGGTTACATTTAAAATATTTAGCCCTTGATCCTGGCTGTGTATCTGAACTAGTGGCTTCCCCTGTTACTGGTGGACTCTGTTGGGATGATTTAGGCTGCCCACCATGGGTTCCCTTATATCCATGTGCAGCACTGGGTATCCCCTTCTTGTGCAATGATGCCCTGCTTGCTAAGTAGAGATCCCCTTTTCTCCACAGCGCATATGCAGAGTTACACTCCCAGTGTGCCAGCCAGCTTCTCATGTCCTCAGGCAAAGTACTAAGGGCTTGTTCCTTCACCAAAAGGTCTGCCAGTCTTTCAAAAGTGGTGGCCTGACACCCACTGACCCAACTATGAAAATAAGTGCTTAACTCAACAATATAATCACATACACTTTCATATGCCTTGTGGCTATGCTCACGAAACTTTTTTCTGTAAGCTTCAGGTGTCAACTTGTAACAGTTCAATAAACATTGTTTGACTTTATCATAGTTTAAACAATCAGTATCAGACAATTTAGAACCAGCAGTTACAGCTTTACCATGGAGTATGGGGGTCAGGAACCGTACCCAGAGCTCTTGGTCAACATTACACTGTTTACATACTCTTTCAAATATATGAATAAAACTATCAAAGTTATCCCCCCCTGCAAATTATGGAAGATATTTACTGACTTTTATTGCTTCTGGGGTCTGGTTATTCCCCTCCCCATTACAATAAGACTGTTGATACATTTTTAGCACAAGCATCTGTACAAGACAGTGTGACAGTCAATTGACACAGAATTATTTACAAAACACCAGCTAACTATGCCTGCACATGCCACACATGTACTGTCTCACTCTCCGTGGCACAGACGGCAATGCCTCACATCATTGCACGTGGGTTGAATGAAACTTGGATGGTAACAATAAGGGGGAATGTTTCAGATTAGATGTAACTAGAACTTCACTTTGAATATGGTAGGCCCTTGAATATCTTGCCTGAAAAAGTGGTACGGTATAAATAATTAGAGGGGTTCAAAGTTACCTGGGGTAGAAGAAGAAGAACTGGATGTGGTAAGGGAAGGGACAGGTATGGGGGTGTTAGCTGTAACACTCAGAAGAACATGACAGACACCAAGACTTCTTACATGTCATTTGTGGGTTTGTTTTATGGGTTATAATCAAATATAGATCCAAATGTCCTCATATCCCTGACAGTAAACAAATCATCTTTTTGTATGGTAGGGGAACTGCAGTGAGTTTGCACTTGGTTACAAAACACATTAAAATCTTCTCCTTTCTTTGTATTTTCCTTTTTCTAGCTCCATAGATGACTTAGATGGCTTTCAAGATCCTAGTCAAGTTCAAAGCAGCATTTGCAAACATAAAAGAATTGTTCTGAACTAAAGGAGAGAACCAGAAAATGTCTTTTAGCAATTTCCAGTTGGTGCAGAGCATCAGAAAGTCACCGGCGGTACTCTGGGGTAAATTCAGTAAGGACAAAGCAAGTAGTCTTTCACGAGGAGACCCCTTTTTCAAACTGCACTACCTTGGGGTGGAGAAGGTTTACTCTCTCCAGATAGAACATACCCATGATGTGGTACAAAATTTTATGATCAGCACAAAGGATAAAGTTTACAAGGATCATGCCCTGGTCATCAGACCACGTTACGTGGAAGTCAAAGACATAGCCACTGGATGCCAGATCACCAAAACATACCTTCACGATATTGCATATTGTACTGCTGACACTGTGTACCCCAATGTTTTCCTATACATCTGCAAGCATAAGGGGCAGTTACTATGCAGGGTGTTCCTCTGCAAAAAGGCTGAGAAAGCAAAGGCCATCACAGCTTGTCTTGCTAGCAACTTTGAGAAGGCATTTAGTGATTGGAGAAAACATTACAGTGAAATAAAACCAATTCCTGAGGATGATGAGGCAGAGAAGAAGACATCACTGCAGAGTCAAGGTGGAAGTGAACCTCAGCAAATCCCTGGACATGCAAAAATGGAGAGGGGTAAGGCTGGCACATTTGTGTGTTTGTGTGTGAGTGTGTGTGTGTGTGTGTGTGTGCGTGTGTGTGTGTATAAACAGATTGATAGATACATATGGGTATATTTCATTTGATCTAAAAGACAGAATATCTGAAAACTACTGATCAAATGCAGTTGGTCTAAACTAATGTCATATATATATATATATATATATATATATATATATATATATATATATATATATATATATGCACTTATGTGTGTGTGTGTGTGTGTGTATATATATATATATATATATATATATATATATATATATATATATATATATATATATATATATCAAAGGCACAAAAACGTATTAAAACACAAAAAAACAAACAGCTGTAGAGTCTGCACACGGAATTTATTTTACACACAAAGTAAAAGAAAGTCGACCAGGATAAAAGAACTTTAAGCTCTTTTCGTCTGCTCACTATCCTTGTCGACTTTCTTTTACTTTGTGTGTAAAATAAATTCCGTGTGCAGACTCTACAGCCATTTGTTTTTTTGTGTTTTAATATCTATATATATATATATATATATATATATATATATATATATATATATATATATATACACACACACACACACACACACACACACACACACGTTATACATGTATATGTATGTGTATATAGATATACATTTGCAGACATACACATTATATATGTGTGTATATATATATATATATATATATATATATATATATATATATATATAAAATTAGTGTAACCCTAAACCCATACTCACATGTTAATTTCTTGATTTCTTGGCAAAATGCCTTAGACAGCAGATAAATAACTTTGATATAATGCTGTAAGATACTAATTGTCTTCCAAGCTCCAATTATCTGAAGCTGTTTATGAAAGGAATTTTAAGACTCTGCTTTTGCTGGTGGCTGAGTGATTGACAATTTAATAGTTTCTGATGAACATTACAGACAAGAAATGTGTTGGTTGTTGCATATATATTTTTAAATGAAAGGGAAAGGTGATTCATTTAGTAATGTAAATTAAATGACTAATGACTAACTTAGCAGAGCAGAGTTCAAAGCTTCAGCTTTGCCTGGCTTGGAAATAAACCTATGACTCCAAGAATGTTCAGTGGATCAGGAAGAATTCTGTGTGGTGGGTTACACCCTCTCCTGGAGCTGGGTTAATGAGTGTGAGTTCTTAACAACTACTCATGGACAGCCATATTTTAGAAATGTTGCAAGGAGCTGGGAGGGTTATCTGATAGGTATTCTACAGCCTGTGCTGGGGGGAAGGAGTATCTTCAGCATTCCTAAATTATGTTGATACCATGCCACAATGGACTGATCCATCGTTTTAAACCCTGGTCATTTCTTCATAATATCCCCCAGCCATTGAATGTGGCCCCTATGTGAGCCAAATAGATGGGTATAACTGTGCAACCTGGCCTACACACACACACACACACACACACACACACACACACACACACACACACACACACACACACACACACACACATCTATTTACACAGTCTTACTAAATTTTCATCAATGTTAGACCCCCACTCCTTTTTTCCTTTTTTGATAATCACCATCTGATTTTACTTAGTATTATTGCTAAAATCCATTTACCATTAAACATAATTTTATTTATTCTTTCATTCCGTATAACCCATATAACATACAATACCCTTTTTATCTATTATTTTAACATATTTGTTACTTTTATTCTTCTGATATACATATTTAATCATATCCATGTTTATTTTAACCACTTCTTTTATATCTTCAAAAAATCTTCTTTGCATAATTTTCCTCATAACATTTTTATACTTTAACATTTAAAAAATACATGCCATGTAGTTTCTTCTTCTTCTTGACAATATAAACGTAATATATCACTTTTCTTCTTATATGGCATATTTCCTTTTACTGGCAATATATCTATTACTAGTCTCCGCAAAAAAATCTAGATATTCTACTTTCTGATTACACCATTTGCTTGTTATTTTTATAGATTAAATTTTTTTATCTGTTAGATTTTCCCATGGATTTACATAGTGATGTTTTATCATTACATTATTATATCATACTTTTCTATTTTTTCCTATATCATCAGTTTTTATTTTCCACAAAAATACTTTTTCTTGGTAATGTTTTATTTCCTCATATATATAAATATATATATCTATTCTTTTTCTTTGTTTTACCATACCCTAAAATTTATCATACTTATATTTTTACAGTTTTATTACTAATCTCTTATCGTTTTCATTTATGTTCCTTAACTATTTGTACAAATAATGAAGCAGCATATTCCTCTGGGTTAATTAACCCTAAACCTCCTTCTTCTTTATTTACATACAAAATTCTTCTTTTTACTGGAGTTTGAGCTAGAACCCCAAATACATAAAAAAATCTGCAATAATTCATTTTCAATTACTGTTGGCAGCATAAATACACTTGCTAAGTATGCTATTTTTGCCATAAGTAAATTTATTGAATAAGCCTTTTTTCTGAATGATAATTTAGATGTTCTCCAAAAAAAGACAGGTTTGTTGCATTTCTTTTGTTAATTTTCCCATTGAATTCTACTTACATCCTTATTCCCAAATTTTATACCTAACACAGAAATTTCATTCATTGTAAAATATATGCCCCAATCTTTACTACTTCACCTAAACCTTTATTTTTCACTTTATTTAAAGCCATTACTATCATCTCTAGATACTCATTTGTGCAAATTATTTCTTTTATCCAAAGTTTACTTTCTGCAATTATTATAATGTCATCTGCATATGTTAACAGAACTGGAATTTCAGGTCTTATATATCCTGCCTCCTTCATTTTGTAATTTATTTAACATACTGTCACATTCAGAACTTGAGTTTATATTTTCCTTAAATATCATCCACAGAAATTCAGACCAAGTTTTATAAAATGTTCTCATATTAATATGATCTTTCTATAACTGTATTACTAATCTCTTTTCTCTCTCATTCCATGCCTTCCCATTTATCCTTTTTATTCATTTGCCTATTTTATATATTCCTTGTTTTCCTTTATCTCTAGCCATATTGCAAGATGATCAAAAATCATGTTTCAACTATCTCCCCATCGCCTATAACTTGACCCGCTGATGCTATAAAATAATTTCTTTCACTTCTGTATGTACCCCTTCTGTATGTCCATGAGTTTTTGTCCCAAAGTTTTAACTTACCATATCTTATAACTTCTACCGTTTTTCTTACATCATTTATTTTATGTTTGCCTGTTAAATCACGCTTAAAGTCTCCTGTTGTTATAATATTCATATTTATCACTGCATAGTCTAAAATCTGATGAAATGACCTTTCCCTTTCTGTACATTTAATATTATAATTCAATATCCTTGTTCTTTCCATTTTAAATCTACAATGGTTAGTCTTTCCACTTTGCTCAAGTTACATCTAATATTTTGACTGTGTTTCTACAGAATACGGCTGGTCCAAAACAGCTCTCATTTCCCAAATTCCAAATGATCTTTCTTCCCCATAGTTTCTCTGTTTGTAATCTTTCTTGACTTGTTAAAAATCTTGTGTCTGCTCATACAATTACATCACATGTATTACACCAGTCCAAAATTCCTGTTCTTACCATATTCTTATCAGTAGTCACATTTACAGAAAGCACTCTAAAATGCCCATTTTTCCTTTAATTCATGGTTTCTTAGTTCACAACAAATTACTAGGCTAGCTTTCTTAATAGAGCCATTCTAAGCATAGACAATTTCCTTCCCCAAGGTGAGAATCAAACCTTGTGTTTGTGAGTCAGACACCTTAACCATTATACCAAGCCCCAGTTATTAACTGTATGTACTCTTTCATCCATTTCCTTTCTTTTTTTTTACTTATCCCTTTACATTTTCTTTTTCTGTCTTTTTACCATTTTACCCATAGAGTTCATTTTTTCCTTTTACTATCTCCCAATTTATGTCTTCTTCACTTATTTCAGAACCTTCCTGTATGTCCTCTATGTCTTCTGTTATCTTCTACATTTATTATACTTGAGAATGTGTATGATCTTTCCTTTTTCTGTTTTTAAAATTGCACCACAATCCCATCCCCTGGCCCACAATCCTCTATCATCATAAACTTTTGTATTGTACTAAACTTATTTACATATAGTCTTTAAATAATAACATATCTCTCTCTATTTCAGTTCACAACTGCACAGAAATTCTTTTTTTTTGTCTCTTTGTTATTGTACTATGTATGAGTTCCATGGATTACAGTTTTTCTTAATTTCAAATTATTCTAAAAACTTCTCCAAATATTGTCCTGTCTCAAACAAAATGTTGCAAAAAGTCTGTTTATTAATAAGTATAAAAGCTCTTACCTCCTTTGGGGAAATGCCCAAGGGTGCAATTACAGTGTCCCATACCTGGTACCTTTCAAGTCCATTTTCTTCTTTATTACTTATACTCACTACAAATTTCCTCCTGGTCATCTCTTTTACTCCTTCCGCTCCATCTGCTCTTCTTTCTCCTTCTCTCACTGTCTGTACATACAACTTTTTGTTTTTCACAATCTCTCTCCCCTCCTCTTCTTGTATTCTGTCCATAATTTCACACCAAGATAGATGCTGCCATCTCACTTTCACTTTCACTTTGGTTAACCATATCTCTAAAATAAACATCCTACAACCCTCCTGAATGGATTGTTGTAATAACACACCCCTCCTGTGATCCTTTCTTAAACAGCCTTTCTCGAAGCTGCATTCCTGTATCTTGTAAAGGTTCATTCACCTTTTCCTTAAAGCCCTGCTCCAGTTTTACTTTCTCAGCTTGCTGCTCACTTTCATCGACCTCTGCTACCACCTCACATTACCAAACATTTATCTCGTTTGCCTTCAATGCCACTTCTTTTTTGCATATCAGCAGCCATCTTCTTCTCACTATCGCAAATAAACATAGATGTTCTTCGTGTTTCACTGTTGCAGTCATCACATTTCGGTTATCCTGCCAGGGTAGGCCTTCAGCCGGCCCGAATACCAGAGACTTAGTATTTCTGCATTGGTTGCTGGGGATTGATGACTGATGTCAGGTCATCAGTAGTATAAAGTAAGGCAGCCTATGCCATTACATCAGTCTTTCTTGCCATGGAGCCTGAAGCAGAAGCAGTTCACATGAGTGCTGGTCGGCCACTACCTGACTTTTTGTTTCTGAATTGAAGTCTTCTAAAGCTAAGTACCCCTTTGGGGATCCTTTTTTCTTGCACTAACCGATGTCAGAAAAAGCTAATAATGTGGAAAGCAAATACCACACTGAGACATCCACTCTTGCTGGGTCACTTGTCTAGGCCCAGACCACGACATCCCCCGTTGTTGCTTCTGTGCTTTGTTCAGCGCCAGAACTATCCGTCTTCAGGCTCTTATTGTAGCCATATATTTTTGTTTAAAGTCCTCAAATTCAAATATGGCTTTGGTAAGCCATCCGTCAGCAGATCTTCTGAAGAAACGTAAAGATAAAGACAGAGACAGATCACACAGATACAAACCTACCAATGACACTTCTGTTAAGCTAGTCGTCAGTCCTCCGGTACTCAGTGAGGCACTTTTGCAGCCCCTGATGCCCATTTCAGTTGATTCGCAGGCCGCTACTGAGACCCTTTCAGAGTCCAGTATGGCACAAAACTCTTCTTTGTCTGAGGATCCTGCGGTCGTCTCTACCTTGGATGGGTCTGGAGCCGCTGAGCAGGCACCGGCTTCCGAGGAAGTCCTTCGCACAACCGAATCTCGAACCAAACTGACGTCTTCTTTCAACTACTTTTCTTTCAAAAACAACCTAGTTCCTTAGGCCCAGGGTTCGAACCACACCCAAGAAACCGACTACCTACTCTCAGGCACCTGCTACTTTGCCTCAGTCTCAAATGCTTAAAATGGCAGAAGACCTTATCATGCTGATCAGGGGAAGCCAAGCTACCCCCTCCAAAAGGAAAAGAGATCTGTTCCCTGTAGTTTTGTCTGAACAAGAGTCAGATGAATCTGATGCATCGGACTATGAAGACATGCAGCCTCTCTCCACTTATGAGGATTCTGATGCAAAGGAATCCCTTCCTACAGCCCCTCCCCCAGAGGTTTTTCCTTTGGGGAAATCCTGTATACTTTAAGGGAGCATTTCCAATGGGAGAGTCAGGAGTAGCCTCAGTTAAAAAAAGAGATTAGGGGAATTCCTGGACCCTTGGCCATCCCCCCAGTCCTGGATGTGGTGGATGATGTTTTCCTTGAATCCAGCTTGACTCCTGATGCCCTACCTCCTGCTCCCAGAAAACCAGACAGGTACTATAGAGTCCCTGACTCACATAAATATCTTTTTAAAAAGCCAACAGCTGACCCTGAGGTCATTTCACAAGGGCCAAAAGGGATTAAAGCAACCTCTGCTAATAATCCCACCCCCTCAGACAGGGATTCCTGAGCATTGGACAGATGGGGTAAAAAAGTATACACCTCAGTTACTTTTGCTGTCAGGGCACTAAATTGTCAGTTCCATATGCTTAAATATCAGCAACATACCTTGGAACTCCTTAAACAATTTTTTTTCCTTTCCTGCTTGCGCAGAATCTAAAGATTTTTAAGACTTAATGCATTCTGCAAGTCAAGTAACTAAACACACTTTGCACTGTGGTTATGACACCCTAGAAGCTTCTTGCAGGGCAACAGTCACTGGATCTGTTATTAGAAGACATGCATGGCTTAAGGATCAACCCCTGCCAGACCATGTCAAATCTAAATTGTTGGATGCCCCCTTGCACAAAGATTTGGCACTAAGGCAGAAGAGGTCTTAAAAAAGAGGGAAGAAGAAGAAGCAAAATCTATGTAAACAGTTAAAGATTTCTTACAGGTCCACCCCCCTAGGTTCAGGAGGCATTGTCCCTCCAAGCACTGGTCCTTTCCTGCTTTGAGTAAACAGGTCCAGTCTAGGCCCCATGGAAACAGACCCCCCCCCCCAGACACTAGCCCCAGGGAATGCAGAGATCTAAGCAGTGGACTACCTCCACTTCAAAACTAGGGAGTTCTAAGCCATCCCCTTATGGTAAGAACTCACAATGACTCACCTCCTCCTAAACCCCCCTCTACCCACCCTCACTTACCCCTAGGAGGAAAACTCTCCTTTCACTCAAGCACCTGGGCCACCATTATGAAGGACCGATGGGTTCTAAATATTGTGTCTCAGGGATACAAATTCTCCTTCCACACCCTTCCAACCCCAAAAGGGTTCCCAGATCTTCCACAAAATCAGTGGGCAGAGGCTCAAAAGCAAATCCATTCCCTGCTCTCTTTGAAAGCACTAGAGCACATTCCTGCAGACCAGATAGGCCAAGGCTTCTACTCCAGACTTTTTCTGGTGCCCAGAAAAGAGGGCACCTGGCACCCCATCCTCGATCATTCTAAACACCTTCCTGGTGATCCCAAAATTCAAAATGCTCACCCTCCAGCAGCTGCTACCCAGGCTCTCCCAAGGATGCTTGACTAGCCACCCTAGATCTAAAAGAGGCCTACCTCCACATTCGTATCAGGGAATCATGCAGGAAATATATCCGCTTTAGGGCAGGATCTCAACTCTTTCAGTTCTCTGTGCTTCCCTTTGACTTATCTGCTGCTACCAGAGTTTTCACAAATTGTCTGGCTCTGGCCATTGCCTTTTGCAGACAAAGAAATATTCAAATTTACTCCTACTTAGACGACTGCCTTATTCAGGCAGACAGCCAGGAAAAGCTGCTCAAGCACCCAACCTTTGTAAAGACCCTACTAACCTCCCCAGGGTACACCATTAACAAAAAGAAATCAAAACATGTGCCCACCCAAAGGATAATCTTCCTGGGAGCAAGTCTGGACACAGCTTCCCAGATGCCATTCCTTACACCAGAGAAACAAATTTTCCTGACAGCCTACGTCTCTCAACTGGCCACCAGGCCCCAGCTTTCTGCAAGGAAAATCCTGTAAGTTTTGGGGTTCATGGCATCTTGCATACTCCTCATTCCATATGCCAGACTGCATATGAGGAAACTTCAATGGTACCTAAAGAGCCTTTGGTGTCAACACTCTCAAGACCTGGAAACTCTTCTGCCTATTATTCCTTGCCTGAGGAAGGAATTCCTTTGGTGAGCAACAGCCTGCTCCCACAACCAGTGACTGCCGTTCACCCCACCCCCACCCCCACCACTCAGACACTCACCACAAACACATCAGACTACGGTTGGAGTGCACACCTTGACAGCAAATGCATACAGGGCCAATGGAACCCACATCAAATACCCCTGCACATCAATCAAAAAGAGATGATGGCTGTGCAGCACGCCTTGATAGCTTTCAAACCCCTTCTCTTTCTAGGAGTCTTCCTGATCAAAACAGACAACACCACTGTGATGTGGTATATCAACAAGCAGGAAGGGAATCAGTCCTACCCTCTATGCAGGCTGGCTATAACCCTTTGGCTCACAGCCTCTTCCATGCAACTACACCTGTTAGCACAATGCCTATCAGGCTCTCTCAACTCCCTGGCAGACCAATTAAGCAGAAACCTTCTGGACCTATACGAGTGGCAGCTCAACAGAAGTACCTTCACCCTAATAACTCAGAAATGGGGAATTCTGAAGGTAGACCTCTTTGCCTCCCACACCACCCATCAGCTAAGCAGATTCTGCACCAGGGAGCACCACTGCTTGGCTTGGAAAGTGGATGCCCTGTCCTTCCCCTGGGTAAACCTCTCAGTCTATGCCTTTCCTCTCCTACTTCTCATCCACAGGGTACTGCTCAAAATAAGGGAGGAAAAACCAAGGACCATTCTTATAGCTCCAGACTGGCCCCAACAGCACTGGTACCCCTTGCTGCCCAGCCTGTCCCCGCTGCCTCCATGGTATCTTCCTTAGATTCCAAACCTCCTAACCCAGAGGGAAGGGGAATTCATGCATCCCCAATTGCAGACACTCAATTTGGCAGCTTGGCTTATTCCCTAACCCCGAACCAATCTGCCATCCTCAGTACACATGTTCCCGATGTTATTCATGAGGCCAAATGCCCTAGCACCAGAAAGTCTTATGCAGACAAATGGAAAAGGTTCTGCACCTGGGTCCAGGTTAAGGGGGCCAATATGGCACAGCCCTCACTCCCTCTCATCCTGGATTACTTAGCTGACCTACTACGCAGTGGTCTCTCTTTCTCATCTATAAAAAAATTCTGCCTGTGCTATTTCTGCTCATTTTCACACTGAGAAGCTCCTTTTTTCACACCCTTTGATCAAGCAGTTCCTCAGAGGGGCTAGCAATGTGAGGCCTCCCAGACAGGCACCAAAACCAGCTTGGGACCCTAAGTTTGTCTTGGAAAAGCTCACCCTGCCTCCTTTCAAACCAGCTTATTCTGCAGAGCTAAAATTTCTCTCCTGGAAGACAGCATTCCTTCTGGCCATCACTTCAGCCAAAAGAGTCTCTGAGCTGCAAGCACTCATGGCTGTGGAACCCTTCATCATCTTCCATGCAGACTGGGTATCCCTCATAACTAACCTTTCCTTCATGCCCAAGGTGGTGTCCAGTGTGGCTGTCAACCATCCATTCATTTACCCACCTTCTTTCCTAATCCACAGAACAAGGGGGAAAATATTCTTCACTTTCTAGATGTGCACAGACAGCTCAGATACAATCTGTACATGACTAACTCCTTCAGAAAGTCTGACCAATTGCTGGTTAGCTTTGCTACAGGGGCAGAAGGCAAAGCCATTTCCAAGCAAACCATTTCCAAATGGATAGCACACTGCATCCACTTCTGCTACAAACAGCACGGTAAGCCTCCCCCCAAGGGGGTCAGGACACACTCCACCAGAGCAAACTCCACCTTTGCAGCTTTCCTCAGAGGAGTCCCCACCAGGGATATCCTGGAGGATGCCACCTGGACATCTGTTCACACCTTTACCAAGTATTACCACCTGCCTCTCTTCTCCAAATCCAGGGCATGGTTTGCCTCTGCAGTCTTGCAGGGCATCCTAGCCAGCCCATAGCGTTCTTGACTGCCTCCACCCATTTCTCTAGCTTTGGGAATCTACCCAAATGTGATGACTGAAACAGTGAAACACGAAAAACATAATACAGTTGTGTACACTTACCATAAATGTAGATGTTCGAGTGTATTCACTGTTGCAGTCCTGGTTTCCCTCCCTCCATCCCCCTTTTTTCCTCTTTCTCCTTTTATTACCATTCTTCCTTGTTGTTCTCCTTTCCTTACAAGGGACATATTGGTATTTATTTTCCACTAGTGGGGTTCTTCCACCAGAACATGGCCTCCTACTTTGGGGTCTCCTGACAGGTTAGGGCAAGAAAAACTGATGTAATGGCATTGGCTGCCTTACTTTATACTACTGACAACCTGACATCAGTCCTCAAGTGCCAGCAACTGACGCAGAAATACTAAGTCTCTGGTATTCGGCACGGCTGAGGGCTTACCCTGGCAGGATAACCCAAATGTGATGACTGCAACAGTGAATACACTCAAACATCTATATTTATGATAAGTGTACACAACTGTACTTTTCTTTTCTGAGCCGCCTCTGCGCCTGGACCAGAAGCAGGAAGCTCCACTACAATTAGTGTCCCCATATGCTATGGTAATGGGTAGGGGAAGTCCCTCAGTGCCTTGGCCCAGTGTCCCCTAGTCAGTATGATTACCACCATGGATCTCCCCTAAATAAAGGACTCTGGCCTAGTGGGACTAACCTAGTCAATAGAGTAAATACAAATATAATTTTTATTCCATTTATTACATCAGTGAAGGCCTCATATGCAATTTGGCAGAATTAGGGACACTGGTTTCTATTTCCTAATAGAGAGGGTTTTGTATGATTAAACATATTGTCCAAGTCGCTCTGCTTGAATATTGCTCATGTAACACCCATTACACTGCAAGATGCAAAACTGTTATGTTTCAAGGATTGAAAATGTTACATTTTTATATTTATAGTGTATTTTAATTTCTATGTATTTATACATCTATTTAATACATATATATGTATTTTAACTGAAAGATTAAAAAACATGACTAGTTATTTATTTATTTACATAATATATTTGTTTACTTACATAATATTTTTTGCAAATGTGTGAAGTGAAGCACTAGGAACCTTCTTCATTTATATTTTAGTTACAAAAAATGCTGAGACTCAGGGTATAAGTCAATAGCTAGGAAGAGAATAACAAAATTATGCATCTCTTTATATAAGAATGTAACATAATGTTGTCATCTATGAAGTCAATGTCTTCCATAACTAAACTGTCCAGCAAGATGCTTCCTCTCACACCTGTCAACCTTTTAGTACAAGAAGACTGAGCAAAGGCAGAAATAATGGGGAGGGGTAAGTGTCCAAAATCAGGGGTAAATTTTAAATATTGCTCTCATAAACTTAAAGTTACAATACTAACAGATTTTGTATTAGCATGAATTTTCTGAAGTCTGAAACTCAAATGTCAGTCATTAGTTAGTGATGCCAGTCCTCAATGATTTAGCAGAATAAAATACACATTTTATGAAAAATAGACCAAAAATATAAGGTAAAAATCTGGTCATTCTTCAAGATTCTGGACAGTTGTGAGGCATGCTTCTTCTTCAAATAAGAGTCTGAGTTCCAACCTGAACTCTGTGAGAGATGGCGCTTGTCATACAGAGAGAAGATTGAAATTCCAAAATGTTGGCCCCTTAACAGAGAATGCTTTGATGTGCATTGTAAGGAGTGCTTTATTATGGCCAGGAAAACAATGTTTGATCTGACGTGACCTGTGATTTCTAGTTACTGGTTCTGGTGTTATTATCCTATGTGAGTGTTTGCAGATGTTTCTGAATTCTACTATGTGCCAATACACCTATTAAGAGTTTAGTCCAAAGGCAAATTGGCAGCAATCCAAATTTCAAAATGTCAGCATAAATTAGAAGATTTTATTTAAGGGTGTTTGCAACAACTGCGTGTTCTTAGATGGAGTAGGAACAGTTATTGAAAGAGTATGTTTCAAAATAAGGATAAGAAATCCTTTATGTAGGGCCTTCAGAGGTTGTCAAATTACTGATTTAACAACAGGTGGCCAGCAGTAATAATGTTTTGTCTGCTGCCTAACTAACTTATGTGAAGAAGATCACTGCAGGATCTAAATACACCCCAAGGTATTCTAAGGTGTTATTCCACCACCTGGTAACACAAAACACATTTCATTCGCTATGCAGATGTGCTTGAGTTCCAATCAACAGGATTTTAGTTTTGCTGAGGACAGCCTGAAGGTACATATTTCTCAGGCACAGACAAAGCTGAGCAAAACTGTACCCATTGTTTCCAGAAATAATGTAAAAACAGTCTGAGACCCAGAAATATATTGTCTACATGTAGCAGATGAAATCTGAAGAATGAATGTATTTAAATTAAGGTATGAATAGCAGTGGACCTAAAACTGTCCCTTGGGGCACACCACTTAAAACAGTCTGAGGATGAGAATGAAATGTATCTATGAATCTCTGAGGGTCCTACACATCACTGCTAAACCAAAACAGCATTCAGGAAGTAAGAGCAGAGTGTAAGTTGTGATAGTCGCAGAGTACAACTCCTAGAGCCAAAACGCTGGCTCATAAACACCAGCACACTGTATTCCCATTTTCCATTCAGTAAGTTGATAGTCTGGTAGTAATGATGCTATGTTATTTCCAAGAGCCATGCTTTTGGGCACTTCTTTTACAGGCTGTATGCTCCTCTATGGTCCTTTAGTATAAATGACCAAATAGCGCAGCCATTTTTCATGACTTCAGATAAAGAAAAGAGAAGGGAGATAGGCTTATAAGATGAGATGCTGGGCTGTTTCTCTTGTTTTGATACATGAATGACAAATCAGTCTCTGGAAAAATACCAAATGTCAGGGAAGATTTGATATTATGCAGGAAAAGTTAAGCAAAAATGTGTCTTATGTCCAAAGAAGTTTATGGATTGGACAGTTAAAAGACTGCTTATCCATAGGCAGATAGTTCTCAAAGTTATTTACTCAGTTTTGAAAGAGTCATGTATTTATACAGTTTTGAAAATGTAATGTCAATAAACTGGAATTCCATTGAAAAGCAAATGATTTAACAGTTATACTTTTAGCCAGAGCTGAAGATGTAGCATTTGTGGAAATGTATAGCAAATCAAATGGGACGTCAAAGCTTTAAGGGAATCACCGTGCTTTGCAGTAACAATCAAACGTGTTATGTGAAGGCCTTTAGCTATACCTGTCAGGTTATTAATTGTTTTTTAAAAGCCTTTAGCATTTCCTATTAAGGATGTTTGTCTTTGCTTCTGAGAGGTATCCATAGTCATATTAATCACTCTTGTACTGATTTCTCAAAGTTCTGAAAACCACTGTAGCTATCAGTGGTCTTATATAACTTTCAGGATGCCTTGAGCTCCATAAAAGCATGACTTAGCTTTGTACTTATCCATGATGCTACCTTTTAGATCAGTTGCCCGGAGTTTGGAAGAAATGTTAAAATAAGCTACTTTTTACCTGTTAGTCTGCTGGCTTTTTGGTGACTGTTAGAGAGATATTGCTAATAAGGTAAATATGCTTAGGAAACAGTGAAGAACTTTTCATGGGTTCCTAAGCAAATGTCTTCCTTAGATGCTAAAAATACAGTGAACAACTTAATACAATTCACTTTCTTCAGATTGCTTTTGTCATGAGTGATATTAACAGCGTAGAAGTTGAGAATCAATATAAAATGTGTAAATAAAATATCATTATTGGCACCAGCGGGCCACAGTACTATAATTTAACAAGCACAATCTCATTATAAGCTGTATAAAAATTCAAAAATACAGAAAAATCTGCTTAAAAGTAAAGAAAGATAACCATGTGCACTAGGTATAGCAATTGGAGTACATAAACAGAGCACTGTGGTTATTTAAATCCATTAATGGAAACTGTTCAATAGCAATACGTAATACAAATCAGTTCTGAAACACTGACATATTGGAAAAACAGTCTGTAACTAATACTGTTGATTCATATGCAGGTAGTTACATCATGAAGTATAATATTCTACCTGTAAATGCAATGTATGCATTGTCATAGCAACAAGATGCATTCCATTATATCACTGGACAGCAAGGATACCTATTGCCTGTTAGCCTAAGTAGAAAGTAAAACAACAGTGATCCTTGATTGACAATATGGAAGAGTTTAAAGATCATAAGCAGTTAATTTTATCTGCTAGAAAGCCAGTTACAGCACTCTCTGAAGGTGTACCTGTGAAAACAATGTTCAGTCGTCTAACTAAATGATGATATATTAAAATGTACGACTTAAAATGCAGCCTTAGATTATCTTCATCACTGTATGACAGAAATTCAGTCTCAACTGCCATGCATGAATGAATGTGATTGCCCACAGCAGTGCTGTCCCTTGAGTTCCTTCATTTCCATGCTGCTACTGCCCATTTGGCCAAATTTTCCTGAAGTTTGTTTGTGTCTTTCGGCTTTTTCCCAGTTAGGGGTCGCCACAGCAGAACTCCGGTCCGCTAATGATTGGCAGTTGATTTTTTACGTACCGGCTTGCCAGGCCTGACGCACAACCTTCAACGAAGGTACGCCCATTAGCGCATGTCTCCACGCAGAAGACGCTCTCGCTGAGAATCGAACCGGACAGCGTCTTACTGTGACGCGACAACGCTACCGCAATTTACCTGAAGTACCGATTGTATAAATCATGTCATAAGCAGCTGAGCAAAACTGTACCCATTGTTTCCAGAAATAATGTAAAAACAGTCTGAGACCCAGAAATATATTGTCTACATGTAGCAGATGAAATCTGAAGAATGAATGTATTTAAATTAAGGTATGAATAGCAGTGGACCTAAAACTGTCCCTTGGGGCACACCACTTAAAACAGTTTGAGGATGAGAATGAAATGTATCTATGAATCTATGAGGGTCCTACACATCACTGCTAAACCAAAACAGCATTCAGGAAGTAAGAGCAGAGTGTAAGTTGTGATAGTCGCAGAGTACAACTCCTAGAGCCAAAACGCTGGCTCATAAACACCAGCACACTGTATTCCCATTTTCCATTCAGTAAGTTGATAGTCTGGTAGTAATGATGCTATGTTATTTCCAAGAGCCATGCTTTTGGGCACTTCTTTTACAGGCTGTATGCTCCTCTATGGTCCTTTAGTATAAATGACCAAATAGCGCAGCCATTTTTCATGACTTCAGATAAAGAAAAGAGAAGGGAGATAGGCTTATAAGATGAGATGCTGGGCTGTTTCTCTTGTTTTGATACAGGAATGACAAATCAGTCTCTGGAAAAATACCAAATGTCAGGGAAGAGTTGATATTATGCAGGAAAAGTTAAGCAAAAATGTGTCTTATGTCCAAAGAAGTTTATGGATTGGACAGTTAAAAGACTGCTTATCCATAGGCAGATAGTTCTCAAAGTTATTTACTCAGTTTTGAAAGAGTCATGTATTTATACAGTTTTGAAAATGTAATGTCAATAAACTGGAATTCCATTGAAAAGCAAATGATTTAACAGTTATACTTTTAGCCAGAGCTGAAGATGTAGCATTTGTGGAAATGTATAGCAAATCAAATGGGACGTCAAAGCTTTAAGGGAATCACCGTGCTTTGCAGTAACAATCAAACGTGTTATGTGAAGGCCTTTAGCTATACCTGTCAGGTTATTAATTGTTTTTTAAAAGCCTTTAGCATTTCCTATTAAGGATGTTTGTCTTTGCTTCTGAGAGGTATCCATAGTCATATTAATCACTCTTGTACTGATTTCTCAAAGTTCTGAAAACCACTGTAGCTATCAGTGGTCTTATATAACTTTCAGGATGCCTTGAGCTCCATAAAAGCATGACTTAGCTTTGTACTTATCCATGATGCTACCTTTTAGATCAGTTGCCCGGAGTTTGGAAGAAATGTTAAAATAAGCTACTTTTTACCTGTTAGTCTGCTGGCTTTTTGGTGACTGTTAGAGAGATATTGCTAATAAGGTAAATATGCTTAGGAAACAGTGAAGGACTTTTCATGGGTTCCTAAGCAAATGTCTTCCTTAGATGCTAAAAATACAGTGAACAACTTAATACAATTCACTTTCTTCAGATTGCTTTTGTCATGAGTGATATTAACAGCGTAGAAGTTGAGAATCAATATAAAATGTGTAAATAAAATATCATTATTGGCACCAGCGGCCACAGTACTATAATTTAACAAGCACAATCTCATTATAAGCTGTATAAAAATTCAAAAATACAGAAAAATCTGCTTAAAAGTAAAGAAAGATAACCATGTGCACTAGGTATAGCAATTGGAGTACATAAACAGAGCACTGTGGTTATTTAAATCCATTAATGGAAACTGTTCAATAGCAATACGTAATACAAATCAGTTCTGAAACACTGACATATTGGAAAAACAGTCTGTAACTAATACTGTTGATTCATATGCAGGTAGTTACATCATGAAGTATAATATTCTACCTGTAAATGCAATGTATGCATTGTCATAGCAACAAGATGCATTCCATTATATCACTGGACAGCAAGGATACCTATTGCCTGTTAGCCTAAGTAGAAAGTAAAAACAACAGTGATCCTTGATTGACAATATGGAAGAGTTTAAAGATCATAAGCAGTTAATTTTATCTGCTAGAAAGCCAGTTACAGCACTCTCTGAAGGTGTACCTGTGAAAACAATGTTCAGTCGTCTAACTAAATGATGATATATTAAAATGTACGACTTAAAATGCAGCCTTAGATTATCTTCATCACTGTATGACAGAAATTCAGTCTCAACTGCCATGCATGAATGAATGTGATTGCCCACAGCAGTGCTGTCCCTTGAGTTCCTTCATTTCCATGCTGCTACTGCCCATTTGGCCAAATTTTCCTGAAGTTTGTTTGTGTCTTTCGGCTTTTTCCCAGTTAGGGGTCGCCACAGCAGAACTCCGGTCCGCTAATGATTGGCAGTTGATTTTTTACGTACCGGCTTGCCAGGCCTGACGCACAACCTTCAACGAAGGTACGCCCATTAGCGCATGTCTCCACGCAGAAGACGCTCTCGCTGTGAATTGAACCGGACAGCGTCTTACTGTGACGCGACAACGCTACCGCAATTTACCTGAAGTACCGATTGTATAAATCATGTCATAAGCAGCCATTTCTTTTGGGGGTGACTATGTCTATAATTTAAAGTAGTTCTTCCAGTGCCTACTCCTAGTAGATCCTTGAATGTTGTGCATGTGGACACATATACACTCACACGCACACAGACACGCGCGCTGGTGAAGCCAGTTAACATCACAATGTCAAGGCTGTGCATTAAGTTGCACCTCCATTATGTGGAGTTAGTGAGAATGTGTAGAAAGCTCCTGGTATAACAAATGCATTTCTGACTTGCACGCACACATTAGGGATGTACGAAACACATTTTCAATGTCTGTATAACAAATGCTACTGCCTCCACATTTTATTTTGAAGTCATGCAATTTATGAATTCAGGATTTTGCACATTACCTTAAGATCATTACAGCATTATTATCATTGGCAGGAAATCCTGCAACCGTACTTAAAGGAGCTGTATCATATATTTTTTTAAAAAAGCAAAGTTAAGTCAAGTTTACTTAAATGTTGTTTACAAAGCACTGTACATCTGCACTGAAAACTGAAGTAAAATCATGACAGATTACAAGTAGCTTAATTATTTATGAAACAACTGTAACACAGTTAAATTCATAAAATCAAATATTCTTAAAGATTAACTTAAATTAAACTATTCAACTGTTTTAAAATAAAATTGTAAAACAATATGAACCAGAAAACAAAATTATCTCTAATAAAACTTCAGTTAATATACCTGTCAGCAGAATGAAAGTAATCCGAGATATATTATGTTTGAAATAACAACAGTAATGGAAAAAGGGTTTCACAGTGTTATTTTGAAAAGGCAGTATAACAGAAATTAAGTCACATGATTTTGAGAAGGTGATCAAACAGTTAGGAACTGGGTATAGACTGTTAAACAATTTACACCAGAGGCCAATTGCTTCCTCGAGTTTGTGATAATCCAAGTAACCTGTGTGATTCCATGACAAGTCTTGTGCCTTTCCTTATGTGGATTATGCAAATGTAAACTTGTACATAAATTCATGGTTGGGGACAGTCCCTACTTCTGATTCTGAAAAACCCTGGTGTAGGTGTTGCCTTGAACACTGGGAAAAAAATACTAAAGATTCACATGTAGAAAAATTACTGGCCACAGCAGGAAGACCCTGTGGTCAAATAGTACACAGCATGTAATTGGAGTTGTGTGTGTGTGTGTGTGTGTGTGTGTGTGAGTATGTGTGTGTGTGTGTTTATTGCAGGCTCATCTTAGACCTTTTATACCTTGAAGCACAGATTGGTCATATGCCTGAAAATACCAGCAGAATATTTACAGACAACCAGACAGGCATATAAAAATGATACAAAACAATTGACAAAAAGTCAAAAGATAGTAAAAAAAACTGCTGAGTTGTAATTACTAGTTCCTCAGTGCATTAATAAGGAGACCTGTGGTTCATAGATCTACAATTGTTATGACTTATAGAAACCAAACAAAACTCATACACCCAAGCTCTTTATATCATTCACTGCTTCCCTTCAATCGACACTGTTGTTTGTTGGCAGCTAATATGAAGCAAGAAGTATACAGGAATGTCTGTTCAGGCAAGGTTTACATGTAAAATAAAACAATAAGCATGTGTTAACATACATTCAACCCTAAATGACTTAAATGAGAATTTTGTGGGCCACAAATTTCCTATTTTTTCCTAGGTGCCCTTCATTAGGCTTTTCACAAAAAATGACTTCTGTTGAAGCTTGGCATGAGTAAGTACTTTAAATATGTTATTTCCACCACTATAAACAGTGGTTACTCTGTGCCTTTATTTCTCTGTAACTCTACAAGACTTTGCACTGTGAACTTCCTCATTAGATTCGAGTCTTCACATTGGGTGAACAATACGTCTTTAGTGGTTCATGCAGCTGACATTTTTGATTCCTAATTTATTTCATATTTTTCTCCCTCCTCCTTTCCCAGGTGATTCCACTGAGGATGAAGCCAAACTAAGCCACTCCCTGGGAAGTGACGATGAAGCAGAGTTACAGATGCACCAGGAATTCCACCGTCGTCTCTCTTCCACCAAGGCGCCACACCGATTAGACACAGGGCAGCATGATGTGGATGAGCTGGTGGCAGACCACAGCGTACAGCAGTTTATGATGGGGGATGAAGAAGAAGACTGAAGTAAACCCTGTACAGTTTTAAAAACAACAAGCTTTTTGCAGAATTAACTCAGAATTTCTGAGACTATAGATAACAGAGAGAAGCCACAGGGCTGGTGCTTCTCAGTAAGTGGGCACTCTACACATTTGGTCACCAGGAGTGGTACACCACAGAAGGATGGAATAAATGGGTTTGACTCAGGTGGACCTGTGATTATCAAGCAGTGAACAGTGTTAGTGTGTTTTGACTGCACTGCATAAATATGCCAGGATATGTAGTCCAGATGTTTAGCATCACTACGAGCAATGAGGAAGTAAACATGGAAGTACAAAGCTAGGTTTGTTACCATATTTATGTGATGACTTTTTAAAGCACCAGTGTCTATAATAGCAGTATTCATTTCATATTAGAGCATCATATGTTTTTTGGTAGATTATTTTAAACATTATCTGACTGGATAAACAGACTGGTATCCTAGTAACCAGACACATTAAGTCTGATCATTGAAAAAGTGTTGTTTATTACTACATATAGTAAACTATGGCATGATCAGTTTAAAGAATTCACAGAAAAGTCACTGCTAACATACATATTCATTTTAAATGCATTTACTGTTGGCATTAATACCATACAATCAAACTATCTTCGCAGCATCTCTCTTCACCACTTAGCAGTGCTTGCAGCCATAAGGACATATGACCATGAGCTACCTTTTCTAGTTCCTTGAATTTAGAATAATAAAAAATGATATATCTCTATTTTCCTTTTAAAACTTATGTTTTTAAAAAGGATAACTATGCCATATGACTGTAATTTGTAAACCGGAATTTTTTTTTTGTTGTTCTGAAAAGCAGGTATCCACAAAGTGATGGATACTGACAGCATGGGATTTCAGCCCTGTTACACAAAAAACATAAAAAAAAAAAAAAATAATGTTCAAGAATTTTAGAAGTCCTTTCAAACACATTGTTTACCATATCCAAGAAAGTATTAATTGTAGCAAGATATGCTGTAAATTTTAAATGTATCTTTGAAAACATATTGTACTTCATAGTCTTAGAGTTTTCTTCAAATAAAAATATATGTAGAGCAGCCCTGCCTGAAAAAAGAGAGAACTTTTGAAATACTCTTTCCTGTTAAAACAAAAAAAAAAGGAAACATAGGGTACATGGAAAATCAGACAATGGATGTGTCCCTAATAATGAAAAGCTGTTTATTTTTGAAGTGTAACAAAAGTGTTTCTATTAGAGTAACAGTAACTACGTTTCAAATGCACATGATTATTAACTGCACTGTCACACCTGCACTAGAAGTCAACAGTCAGTTTTTCCTTATGATCAAACAGTACTCCCAAGGGATTCCCATTGATCCTGCAGAGTGCTGTACATGAATATCGCAATCCTTCAACAGCAACAGTTTTAGTTGGTCTAATTTTAAATCTAATCAAGAGCCTGATGGAACTTTTTTAATGATGTCATAGCTGGAATGTTTTCCTGCAGAGCCCGATGGAACTTTTGGCAATGATATCATAGCTGTAATCTTGTCCAGCAAAGCCTAAATGAACTTTTAGCAGTGATGTCATAGCTGTAATCTTGTCCAGCAGAGACTGGTGGAACTTTTTGCAATGATGTCATAGCAGTACTGTTTTCCTACAGACCCTGATGAAACTTTTAGCTGTGATATCCTAACCATAATCTTGTCCAGGAAAGCCTATTGGAGCATTTAGTAATGATATCATAGATGCAGTATTGTTCAGCATAGCCTGATGGAAATGTTTGCAATGATGTCATAGCTGTAATGTTTTCCTGCAAAGCCTGATGGAACTTTTAGCAATGATACCATAGTTGCAATTTTGTCCTGCAAAGCCTGGTGGAACTTTTAGCAATGATGTCATAGGTGGAATGTTTTCCTGCAAAGCCTGATGGAGCTTTTTTGATGATGTCATAGCAGCAGTGCTTTCCATAACAGTGAAAAAGAAACCTGCTTAATGAAAGTAAAGTTTGCTGCTGAGAGTTGCAGTGTAAATGCCAAAAAACATTGTAATACCTTGTTTGAAATGTTATTATAAATATTTAATCTATTTCTTGTAAATATTTTGTACAGAACTGCTATTTTATTGTGATATATAAGCTGTTTACAGTATATCTAAAATTGATTTTACAATTTGATGTGATAACACAAAGTGCAAAGAAGTCTTAAAATTTGAAATGTGAGAGCAATGCGGGCTATATTAGAGGTGCAGAAGTATTGTGATAAAAAGGTATGGATACACTGATTTACAAAAATAAAGGTAAATGTGATGTTCTGAAAGTTACCCATCTAGCCTACAAACTCCTTGCAGGTAAGCTATACTTTTGGTTCTATGGGACAAAGAAGGGGCGTCAGTAAACTGGCTAATGATCACAGTGACTTGGTGTTGAAATGCATTCCACACTCTACATATTTCCCCATCCTAGAGACATTTTCAAATACTCAGAATCACTGAGATGACCATAGCAGCATGTCCAAGGTAGCAGTAAGCTGCACTGAAGTACTTAAGGGCATTTTTTTATTCATAATGTATCTCAGTTTTTTAAGTCATTGTGTGTCTGGCAGTTGGCTTAGAGGGTCAATGAGGTGTTTCCTGTGATCAAGTGGTGCAAGGTTTGATTCCCTCAGCCTCCATTTCTCAACTGTGTGACTCTAAGCAAATCACTTAAGCAGATACCACTCCCAGGCTGAATCTGAAAAAGGTCCATGGAGATCCATTCTCTACCCTGAAAAAATGTGAATAAAATCTTAGTGTCAAAGAACAGTAATTAGTTATACATAGATACAAAATGCAGTTTTTTGATTGCCATTTGACACCAACAGTCTGGCATATGGTCAGTAAATGATATGTTTTCAAGGTGTGAAATGCAATGCAAGTCCTATATATAGAAGACAATGTAGATAAGGGCATATGTTAAAAAACACAGACTTTTCAAAAGTACACAAGTTAAAATATTTGCCCACTTGACACTGCAGTTTTGAAAATAAACATTCTTATAATAGTGTCTAGACCACACGGCCTTTCCAGGAAATGGGCTGTCTTATAAGCAAAAAGATTTGTAGACATCTTCTGTGACCCAAGGACAATCCATGGTTACAGGCCTCTTCTAGGCCCTACTTTCAGATATAAAATAGGCACTTCCACAAGGTATAATACACAAATTACAATCCATGGCATAGCCTGACTGGACAGTCTCTCGCTTCATGAGGTAATGTATAATTAGCAACCATGAGATAGGTAAGGCCAATCTATAACCAAATGTGTTTGGTTATTTGAACACAAAAGGGGAAATTTTCTAGGCTTAAAATGGTCTGCAAGTTCAGCTACCTAGTTTCTACATAAAAACCTATAAATGAAACCTGAAACTTCACAGACTCAGAATTAAATCATAAATATTCCTTTAAAAGCATACAGCAACACTCAGAAAAAAATAAGCATTTTAGCCAAGATTTTAGGTAACTCTGATAATTATGATTCAGAAATGGTCAAGCAATGCCTATGTATTTACTGTCCATCTCTTTTCCTATCAGTCTTATTAATAAAAGTCTCATCAATAATCCTGTCGATCCATATGAATACAAAATATGCCTTAAAGTGATGTCTCTTCATGTTACATAACTGTGAACTAATTCTGTTCTTCAACATTCTTGAAATTTGCCCAAAGTAAAAGGGTTCACGTGCACATTACAATGTATATCGCCCTTTGTAATGCACATGTGACAGATTAATTTCAAAAATGTTATGTGCATTTTGAGGGGTAAATTCTGTACAGTGCTGTACATATTTACAATGTACACACAATCTGCAAGCGTATCATCCCTTAACTTTTGGGACATCAATAGATTCATCAGAAGTCCCAGTTTTAAAAGAACCAAAATACTGGCTTAGATTCCTATCAATCTGTAACTATATTTAGATTCACTGGAAACACATTTTGGCAAACATTATCAGTTAGTAATATGAGCTAATATTTTAGATATAGCATGTCTGGTTTTAAATGTGATGGAACCATAATTAACAAATCTTAGAGGTACAGCTATGGAGGCCACCTTTGCCCAATTGTATGCAGATGTATTTATGGAGGTTTTTGAATTCCATTCATTGATAATAGAGAAAGGAACTTGAATAAGAAAAAGATGGAATTACCCTCGGAAACCAAAACTTTTAAAAACAAAACCAGGGTGTAATAAAGTGAAGTATGCCAAACACCAGGTAAATGCAGAGGCAGTCTTCATCCAAAAATTCAGTTTATTAAGCACTTTCGTCTCAGGTCAGTACTGAAACTTCATCAGAATAACAACCCTTTACCTCTTACTCTTAAAATACACCCCCCAAATAAACAATTAAGTCTTTTTTACAAGCAATTCCAAATCAATTGGTTTTAATCAACTATACTAAACAAAAAATAAATGTGGTCTTTTGAAAAAACAAACATACATAAAAAACGTGAAAAGACATTTAAAAATTATCTTGTCAAAGCTCTAGTTTTAAGAATAGGCAAAATAGAGACTATGTCATTAATTCCAGGTTCATTCATAACATTTAGTAACATTTGCCATTTAAGCTCACTTCTCTCTATTTTTAGTTCCCACCACCCACCTCTCATACCTTTCGGTACCACCTCAAGAATTCCAAATTTAAGTTTTGTAAAACCTTCACAAACCCTTGAGTGTCTGTACAATGCATTATTTTCATTGCTTTGGGAAATAGCATAATTATGTTCATATATTCGTCTTCTGAACACCTGCTCTGTCTTTCCTACATAATAGTAGGAACAAACATCACAAATTGCTAAGTAAACTATCCCCTTGGTAGAACAATTACTATGCTTCAATCTAATATGTTGACTAATATTGGGTAAGTTTACACTCACCCCTTCAAGGATGAATCTACACTGTGAACAGCAGCTGCATTTAGTTGTACCTTTTTCACTCATCCTAGTTGTAACCAGGTCATGTTCAAACAAGAACTTAAGGTTTTTACCTGTTTTTAACACAAATTTGGGACCATCCCCTAAAATCTTCATAAAATCTTCATTAGAGTTAAATAATACCCAATATTTTTTCAAAATATTTTGTACTTCTTTAGTCCCATCACCATATCCAATGATCATACTCTCATCGTATCGGTTTTTATCATTCTTCTTGAACTGGAGTTGGTCCTGACCAATTCCAAGTATGGGTTTGAGTTTTGTCCCCCAAGAAGAACTAACTTTCTTTATAATTCTTAGAATAAAGTCTATAGAGTACCCCCTGTCCAGAAACATTCCAATAATAAGGAACACATCATCCCTAAAGGTGTCCCAGTTGGAACACATTCTGGCCGCTCTAACCAATTGACCTTTAAGAATATTCTTTTTTGTGAAACCCAGATGATGGCTGTTGAAATCTAGGTAACTGTTAGAGAAAGTATCTTTTCTATAAATGGTAGAAGCAAAGGTGGAGTGTTCAGTATCCTTAGAAATAGTAACATCTAGATAGGCAATACTTGAATCAGAACTATTACTAGTAAAATTCAAAAATGAACCTAAATCATTCAAATACTCAGCTAAATATTTCTCCCCCAGAGTGTTGTGCTTCCAAAGAATAAAAATATCATCTAGGTAACAAAGGTAGAGAATCCATTGATCGGTGAATCTAGGATTAAAAATATATTTTTATTCCCATGCATACATTACTAAATTGGCGTATATGGGGGCACAACTGACCCCCATAGGTACGCCTTTAACGTTTTTAAAATAGTAACCTTCAAAAGTGAAAAAATTGTTCTCCAAAATGTAGTCCATCACACTCAAAATAAAGTTAACCATTGTACAACTCAAATTAGTCAGTTTTACCATTGCTTCAGCAAAAAGTTCCAAACCATCACCGTGGGGGATGGAAGTAAATAGGTCAATTACGTCCATTGTATAAAAATAGCATTCTCTTTAAATAATTATTTTTTAAACCTAGCAATAAAATCCCAGGAGTCTCTTAAAAGATAGCATATAGAAGAAACTGTGTTCTTTAAAAGACGATCAATAAAACCCCCCAAAGGGTAGGTAAAACTGCCGTGTGCAGCTATAATAATTCTGTAAGGTGAGTTTTGAATATTTTTATGTACCTTGGGTATACCAAAGGCTTGTGGGATGGTGGGATACTCACATCTTAAAAAATTATACAAGTCTTCTGAAATAGTGCCCTGGAAAAGTGAGTCTTCTAAAAACAATTGTACTTTTCAGTGGGCAATTCTTATTTCATTTAAAGAAACTTCAACGTATTTCTCAGAATCATAACAATTCTCCATCATTGTTGCACTATAATCAAAGTTATCAACTATCACCATCCCTCCTCCCTTGTCTGGTTTCATAACACAAACCGTGTCATCTTGTCTCAATTCTCTTAAAACTGTACTCTCCTATTTAGTTAAATTTAAACATTTCCTTTTATTTGACCCTAAAATTGCATGAGTGTCTTTCAAACAAAGTTGTTCAAACACACCTATAGTAGGGTGGGAGGGTGGATTAAAAGTGCTTTTGCATTTAAAATTGTTTCTCTGATCATCCCCCCGTGGTACATCCCCAGGATTAAACTGAAACAATACTTTCAAATTTTATTTCCTGGTGTACAACTTAATCTTTGTCATAGTATTGTGCAAACTAATTTTGGAACCTGGTATAAATTTAAAGCTTTTTTAAAAAGAGAAAAATGGTCTTTGTTAATCTCCATTCCTGCATAGTTAAATATGTTAAAACTATAACATCTTAAAAGCATCCCATCATGGGAAGAATCTATAAATCCATCGCTGTTATCCTGATCCCTAAAGTTTAACAAAATGCTAATTTCTCTGTTTAATTGTTGTTGCTAGTCCTAGTTTCTACATACAAACCTATAAATGAAACCTGAAACTTCACGGACTCAGAATTAAATCATAAATATTCCTTTAAAAGCATACAGCAATACTCAGAAAAAAATAAGCATTTTATCCAAGATTTTAGTTAACTCTGATAATTATGATTCAGAAATGGTCAAGCAATGCCTATGTATTTACTGTCCATCTCTTTTCCTATCAGTCTTATTAATAAAAGTCTCATCAATAATCCTGTCGATCCATATGAATCCAAAATATGCCTTAAAGTGATGTCTCTTCATGTTACATAACTGTGAACTAATTCTGTTCTTCAACATTCTTGAAGTTTGCCCAAAGTAAAAGGGTCCACATGTGCACATTACAATGTATATCGCCCTTTGTAATGCACATGTGACAGATTAATTTCAAAAATGTTATGTGCATTTTGAGGGGTAAATTCTGTACAGTGCTGTACATATTTACAATGTACACACAGTCTGCAAGCGTATCATCCCTTAACTTTTGGGACATCAATAGATTCATCAGAAGTCCCAGTTTTAAAAGAACCAAAATACTGGCTTAGATTCCTATCACTCTGTAACTATATTTAGATTCACTGGAAACACATTTTGGCAAACATTATCAGTTAGTAATATGAGGTACAGCTATGGAGGCCACTTTTGCCCAGTTGTATGCAGATGTATTTATGGAGGTTTTTGAATTCCATTCATTGATAATAGAGAAAGGAACTTGTTTTTTCATAAGACTGATAATGTCACATAAGATCATTGATGAATGTTGTCTTACTTTGAAGTACAGTTTGCATTACGTACCTCTGTTTGAGTGTGAATTTGTTTTCCTAGTCTCCTTTGAAGGCATGCAACCAACATGTTAGAGTGCATTAATAAAGTGATTTTTTTATCTGAAATGTTTGTCATATGTTATATTCTAGAGTGGTGCTGCATAACCTAGGCTCAGCAATAGTCATATAAACTCCAAAGAAAAATTAGCACAATGGAAAATGACTAAATGTTACAGTGAATGTCTATGAACCCCACACACTTGGTATCTATGTATAAAAGACAATATTTAAATTTTTCTTTCAAAGTTCATAATGTTTCAAGAAAAGTAATAGGACACTCGGGTACAAAATACACATAAGACTATAAGAAGTGTTGTTTCACCCTTTAGAATTCAGTGTAGCTCAGCTCTGAATTTGACCATGTGGTTTGAGCCAAGACACGTTGCAACTGAAAATATATTTTTTTAAGAAATTTTTCACTAATACTAAGGACATTTTTTCCATTGTAAAGACATTCTACATCCTGTGCAGATATTTTAAACTACCCTAACAGAAACCAAGTATAATATAAAGTGTCAGACTGTGACACTGAAGGCCTATGAACCCATGTACCTGATATCTATGTATAAAAGTCCATGTCAGTTTTCATTTCAGAGTTCATAATAAAAAATTCAACTAATTATAATAAGACACTTTGGTACAAAATTCTTCTAAGACTGTTGTTCTACCTAATAGGGATTTCACTGCAACTTAAAGCTGAATTTTACCCCACCCATTAATGTTTTAAACCACTGAGTTTGAACCAAGGTGTGTATCAACTGGAAAGAAGGATATTTTTTCTAGAGAAAAATATGAGTTTTACTTTTGGTATAATAGCAAGTCTGTTACGATATTCTGACCTAGCACTACATTCTATAGGGTAGCACAGTGGTGTAGCAGTTAGCGTTGTCGCCTCACAGCAAGAAGTTCTCTAATTTGATTCTTGGCTGAGGTGCCTTCTGCATGGAGTCTGCATGTCCTCCCTGCATTCATGTGGGTTTCCCCTGGGTGCTCTGGTTTCCTCCCACATTCCAAAGACACGTAGTAGGTGGATTGGACACTAAATTGGCCCCAGGTGTTAGTGTGTGTGGCGCATCCTTTGAGGGGGGGTTGTGCCTTGGGCTAGCAACTGTAGCCTGTAAAACGTGTAATTGCTACAGACACAATGATTGCTGAAAGGTACACATTACCTGATGTACCACATGGCGCATCAATGGGAAAGAGAGAGACTGCATTCCATATTCCTGAAAATGTCATATTTATATATATATATATATATATATATATATATATATATATATATATATATATATATATATATATATTTCTCAGTGGAAGTATAATGTCAGTTTCTGACAGTGAAGTACACTCAATTCTTCTACTTGGTATTTTTACACAAAAAACATATCTCAGTTTTCCAGGTGAGAGTGCATTATAACATTTTCAAGGAATTGTAATAGGTTACTGGTACAAAATGCTTCTAAGGCTACTACCATTAGAGATTTCATTGTAATTCTATGCTAAATTTGAACTCACCCCTAAAGCTGTTTTAAAACATTGGGTTTGAGACAAGTCAAGTTACGACTTAACAAAAAACATATTTTCTGTAGAAATACATTTCATTCACAGCTCCACTGATATAGTGGGATAAAGCCCTGGCTACATCCCAGGAGATATGCATTTGATTCCTGTCTTGGCTGCCTGTCAGAGGTTGTGGGTTATAAGAAATAAATGGAGAAGCTAGGCCTGCTTGCCTTTCCTCAGGGATAAGGGTGGGAAGCACATGCTTGAACATGCTGTCTGTAGTTGAATCCTAAGTGGCAAGTGGGGATTACATGTAGGGTGGTCTCTAAAAGAGGGGCATGACCTACTGGTTTTTCCATGTTGAGGTGGGATGCGCATCACATGGTCCCACTGCACACCAACCCCTTGAATGCTATGTGCAGAGGATGGTAGAGTTTACAAAGCCTGATCTCCTAACATTTGGATGATGGCTCCCACTTTTGATTCACCCAACCCTCACCTAACAGAATGGATTGTACTTGGGGCCTACACCCTGAGGAATGAATGGGTCTAGTGGGTGACCATGAGGGAGGCTTTCAATGGTCATCAAAATGAAACAGCCCCCAAATATTCCACACTGTGATAGCGAACAGCATTTGGTACCCATGTATAAAATGGCATGAGTTTATTACAATTTGTTTTAGGTAAATATGGTAAGACACTCATATCACAAGTTCACCTAAGACAGCACTTCTATCCTTAGTGAATTAATATAATTTCAGTGCTAAATCTCACGCTACCACTTCACCTGCTTCAGACCATGGTGTCTGTGCCTTAGGTTAGTAGAACTGAAAAAAATCCTTTTTCTGAAAAAAAAAACAAACAAACATATATATATATATATATATATATATATATATATATATATATATATATATATGGATCTACTTCATATGTTCGACACTTCAAAATGCCGAATTTCATATGGCCGAGAC
>NC_056739.1:802123243-802140743 GCF_019279795.1 Protopterus annectens | reverse complement strand
ACAAAAGGTCCTCACTGAGACAGATACCTGGTGTCAAAGCCATGGCCTGAAGCTCAATGCCAAAAAGTGTATTGTCATCCCCTTTGGTAAAAACTCTGTACCCATGAACTACCACATAACTGGTAGTCTACTTAATGCCAAAAATGTGATGAGACCTTGGGACACAGGTGGACAGTAGTCTCTCCTTTGATAATCACATCACCACAGTGGTCAGGAAATCCTTATAAGTGGCTCATCTCATCACAAAAGGATTCTCATCCAGAAAAAAAGGTCATTGTTCCCCTCTACTCATCACTCATTAGACCCATTATAGAGTACAACGCCCCTTTTGGTATGTACCTCACAAGACATCTACAACAACTGGAAAGACCACAGAAATACCTCACAAAGAGGATTACTGGCCTCAAACAGATGCCCTATGCAGACCGTCTCAAAAAACTACAGCTTTACTCCATCGCATATCGCCTACTCAGGGGCGATCTCTGCCTAACATACAAAGCTATGTCAAACCCAGAGCTGTTGGACATGCTCCACTTAAAGAAATCACAATCCCTCCAAGCCACACGCTCTAGGGACCTAAACCTTGTCACCACAATAAACAGAACATGCTGGAGGGATAGATTCCTATCCCAGAGATTTCCCATACTCTGGAACAGACTACCTATCTATGTCAAACAGAGCTCCTCATTAGCACTTTTCAAGAAAAATCTTGATGATTGGATGGGAAATGGGAAATTCACCCCGGGGATCACTTCTGTGGCTCTGCTCGACATGGGCACAGGAAAATAATTTTCTTGGGTGGCGAAAGCCAGGGTACATTTTTTGGCTAGGCTTGTATGGGCCCTAGGGCCGATAGCCTAGTACCTACCTATGAACCTATGAACCCAAAAGGAAAGTAAACACTTGGCCATCGCGACGGAAGAACTACCTGAAGAAAACAACCTCACACCCCCCCTTACAAAATATACCAGCTCAGAGAATGCACTACCGTGGGGGTAAGGGGCAAAGTTCAAGTAGATGGCCAAGTGTTCACTAACCGCGCAAGTGATGTCAGCTTTGGGAATGTCAGTAATTTGAAGTGTCGGGTGAATACGTGTTGGGGAAGGGGAATGTCGGTAAACTGAAGATAATTCAGTAAACTGAAGATAACCCATATATATATATATATATATATATATATATATATATATATATATATATATATATATATATATATATATATATATGGGTCCCATGAACTTTGTTGAACCCTACTTTGGTTGACATCTGTTAATATCAACCCAATTTGGTTGAAAGTGTGAGAGACTGAAAATCCCTGGGTAGGGAATATACCCTTTTCTCTGGGGATTGTGTGATCTCAGAGTTAGAATATATAATTAGAAGGGGGTTGTTGAGGGCTTGTCCCCTTGCTTTTGTTGTTTTTTGGTTTTGCTAGTAGCATGTTCTGATGCATACTGTCAGCCAATTTGGGTCGACATTATTCATATAAAAAAACAGTATTCAATGGATTTAAATAAATCCAAATATATCCCTTGCTTCTATAAGAACTAAACAATGACTATATGTATTTGATTGCAACCATGAAGAGTTTAACTTAGATTTTAACAAAACATTTAGTTTAGACCTGGTGCAACATAATTATTTAATCTGATCACCATCTATAACAACTTATCAAAGCCACCTCAATTCATTATCATCAGTAAAAGGATGAATGGAAGCAAACATTATACAATACCTTTACTAGACATGAGTCTGCAGTTGACATGGATTAACAATGAAATATCTTCACAGAGTTTTGTGCCTTTATTTAAGATCACTGAAGTTACAATTTTCTGTAATAACACTAAAACGAACAATAACAACTGCAGAAATATCACTTTAGAGACCACAACAATGTCTCTGCTATGCTTATACAGTACAAGTGAAACTCGACCCGAACAAGGATGAAAAATAAATATTTAATCACACACCAAACGTAATTGTAAAATGGTTAAGCGCTTTCATCTGTGAAATACAGACTTCTTCAGAACATTGAAACAAACAGCTGATAGCTTATTTAAAAACTTTTTGGCGCCATTTGATACAAGCGCATTACTTCTTAACCACTTTTAAAGTGCCACTACATACATACATAAAAATGACAAATAGCTGTCACAAACAAGTGTACGGCTATACCTAATGTTAAAATACATTAAAATCATGTTAAGAACTTTTAATATAAACACAAAATAAAATGCATATTTAAAAAATACATATTTAAAAAACTCATTTTGTTCACACTATAATAGCTGTAAAAAGGGTTTGATAGATATATAGTCATTTATACCTGGAAATTTTGTTGCATTTGTTAACATTTGCCACTCACTTTCTTTCCTACCAAACTGAGCTTTGTAATTACCACCACGTGATGATACATTAACATGATCTATTATAGCAAATTTAAATTTATATACTTCACCATTCTTAATAATATGTCTAAACAATGCATTTTTGGTATCCTTGACCTTAATCTTATACAAATGTTCATAAATACGCTTTCTAAACTGTCTTTCTGTTTTTCCTCTGTAGAAAGCAGTACATACTATACATTTGGCCAAATAGACTATATATTCCTGCTATTACAGTTTCCCTTTTTGAACTTTACATAAGTGCTATTGACATAATTTAATCTACATCCTATTGCTCCATTAATCACAAAACACTGTTTACAAGAACCACATTTCTTTGTGTGGATATCCAATGCAGTTTTCTCATAAGTCATACTATTCAATACATTTTTTATGTTCCTACCCATTTTATATACAATGCACGGTTTTGAGCCAGCTATCCTCATAGCTTCCTCATCTACTACTAACTTGTTCCAATACTTTTCCATAATTTCTCTCACACAATTCATATAAGGGGAATATGTTAATACACATACTCTGTTAAATTCATTATACTTCTTATTTTTCATACTAAATATTTTTTCTGTACCAATGCCTAAAATAGGGGGATATTTTTTGCCCCATTCTTTAATAATATATGCTGATACATCATCCAGTAATGATATAGGATAGCCTCTATTGACAAACATATCCCTTATGTTATTAATCTCTTTAACCATTAGATCATAATTTGACATCATCCTTGCTACCCTTATACATTGACCTTTATAAATATTTCTTAATATATGTCTGGGATGGTTACTAGTATAATCAAGGTATCCATTGGAAAACGTTTCCTTTCTAAATATTTCCGATTGAAAACCAGTATCTATATGTCTAACAAAGGTGTCTAAATATGCAATACCTTCTGTGTTGATATTATGTGCGAACTTCAAAAAAGCACTAGTATTATTAAGATGTTCTAAGAACTCATTAATAAGTTCAATGGGACCATCCCATAACATAAACATGTCGTCCAAGAATCTTGTATAATATGCTACATGTTGGTAATACTTACTGGTAAAAAGGTACTTATTTTCCCATTCAAGCATAACTAAATTGGCAGAAATAGGGGCACAGGAGGCACCCATAGCAACCCCCCTGTGTCTGTTTATAGTACTCGCCCTCAAAATAAATATAATTATGCTCCAGTACTATATCCATCATGTCTGTAATTAAATTAATATGGTCCCAACTAAGGTTTGAATACCTTCTTAGACTGTCACAAAAATATTCTAATCCCTCATGCCTTGGTATACAAGAAAACAAATCAATAGTGTCAGTAGTTATATATATCATATATATGTTAGTAGTAGCGACACCAGTTTAGGTAGGCTTAATAAGCGAGATGTGGAACATGTAGTAGTAGCACATAATGATATAAAAATATTTAATTACACAGCTTTGAATATTAAGGAAGAATATTTTTCACTGTTTCAAAAAGGTATGAAGTATATACCTACATTAAAATTTCATCTGGTGGATATTCTAACTGATATTAAATTATATTGTCATAGATTAAATTTAGCTTTTATGTTCCAAAAAGAAAGTAATGTTATTATACAAGTTTCTTAGATGACATGTTTATGTTATGGGATGGTCCCATTGAACTTATTAATGAGTTCTTAGAACATCTTAATAATACTAGTGCTTTTTTGAAGTTCACACATAATATCAACACAGAAGGTATTGCATATTTAGACACCTTTGTTAGACATATAGATACTGGTTTTCAGTCGGAAATATTTAGAAAGGAAACATTTTCCAATGGATACCTTGATTATACTAGTAACCATCCCAGACATATATTAAGAAATATTTATAAAGGTCAATGTATAAGGGTAGCAAGGATGACATCAGCTTATGATCTAATGGTTAAAGAGATTAATAACATAAGGGATATGTTTGTCAATAGAGGCTATCCTATATCATTACTGGATGATGTATAAGCATATATTATTAAAGAATGGGGCAAAAAATATCCCCCTATTTTAGGCATTGGTGCAGAAAAACTATTTAGTATGAAAAATAAGGAGTATAATGGATGTAACAGAGTATGTGTATTAACATATCCCCTTATATGAATTGTGTGAGAGAAATTATGGAAAAGTATTGGAACAAGTTAATAGTAGATGAGGAAGCTATGAGGATAGCTGGCTCAAAACCGTGCATTGTATATAAAATGGGTAGGAACATAAAAAATTTATTGAATAGTATGACTGAAAAAACTGCATTGGATATCCACACAAAGAAATGTGGTTCTTGTAAACAGTGTTTTGTGATTAATGAAGCAATAGGATGTAGATTAAATGATGTCAATAGCACTTATGTAAAGTTCGAAAAGGGAAACTGTAATAGCAGGAATATAGTCTATTTGGCCAAATGTATAGTATGTACTGCTTTCTACGGAGGAAAAACAGAAAGACAGTTTAGAAAGCGTATTTATGAACATTTGTATAAGATTAAGGTCAAGGATATCAAAAATGCATTGTTTAGACATATTAGTAAGAATGGTGAAGTACATAAATTTAAATTTGCTATAATAGATCATGTTAATGTATCACCATGTGGTGGTAATTACAAAGCTCAGCTTGGTAGGAAAGAAAGTGAGTGGCAAATGTTAACAAATGCAACAAAATTTCCAGGTATAAATGACTATATATCTATCAAACCCTTTTTACAGCTATTATAGTGTGGACAAAATGAGTTTTTTAAATATGTATTTTTTAAATATGCATTTTATTTTGTGTTTATATTAAAAGTTCTTAACATGATTTTAATGTATTTTAACATTAGGTATAGCCATACACTTGTTTGTGACAGCTATTTGTCATTTTTATATATGTATGTAGTGGCACTTTAAATGTGGTTAAGAAGTAATGTGCTTGTATCAAATGGTGCCAAAAATTTTTAAATAAGCTATCAGCTGTTTGTTTCAATGTTCTGAAGAAGTCTGTATTTCACAGATGAAAGGGCTTAACCATTTTACAATTACATTTGGTGTGTGATTAAATATTTATTTCACTTGTACTGTATAAGCATAGCAGAGACATTGTTGTGGTCTCTAAAGTGATATTTCTGCAATTTTCTGTAATAGCCTACAGCAAAACAAGGTACTATATGTGTATATGTGTGTGCATATAGATAGATAGGTATTCAGATAAGCTCCATAAAGGCTTTAGAAAGTCTGCAGAACTGAAACCGATATCAAATTAGACATCATCCCTTGCCCGTATAAGGACTAAACATGTTTGAAAGAAACTTGATTATTACTATAGCCCTAAACTGAATTTCCTACATGAAAGAATCTGTCTGTAATCCTCACGTAGTTAGCAAATGGACATCTCATGGGGGAAAAAGAGGTAACTGGGAATATTTCATTCAGGAGTGTAATGAGTTGGCAGATTTTAAAAATTCCCCACAAATTACACTGTACAAAATATTGGAGGAACAAATGGCTGCCAAAAAGCAACTACTAGAAAATGGAAGTCTAAATCTAAACCAAATGTATCAGTGTTGAATATTGTTAAAGAGGTAAAAGAACTGGAACAGAGAAGGAGCAAATTATACAAACATCAATGAAATTTGTAGTAACAATACATGCTGAATAATGTTCAAGAGGAGGAGTGAAATTGAAGGGAAGGTAGGAACTGAGTAATTTATTTAATGCTGGAAGGAAGAAAACCTAAATCTAAATTACAATGAATGTGAATGCAAAAATGTTAATTTTTTTCTATTATTGTATGCATGCCTTTGTCTTATGTAATAATTTAAGAAAACTGTTTAAAAAATGAAATTTTAAACACTTGAAAAATCAGTGACAAGGTGAAGAAACCATTTGATTAGAAAGAAACATGGCTGATTTTTGATTTCAGTTGTTTCAGAATGTAAGTAAGATTTTTTTGTGTACTTGTTTGTTTTTATTTAATTTACTCCATTTTTGTCATGTCTAATTATGTTATTTTTAGGAAATATTCTTGTTTAGTTGTTATACACTTTGAAAGCACAACAATTATACATTAATTTCTACATATGATCAAAATGAAAACAAAAAGTATAACACAATTTCTACTAATATACATATCTAATAGCCCTCAATTTCAAACTCCTTTTTTAATTCACTTCTCCAAATACATTCATTAGACTTCCCCCAGACCAATTTCCAAATGTGTTTTTTCTGTGCTTGATCGTCTTTTTTATATTTCTAAATTGATTGTCATTGTTTTTCTTATGTTTAATTTCACAGTTTTTATTTTTTTCACAAATTGTCTGATATTCTGCTTGTATTCACATAATTACCTCATATGTATGTGTCTTTAAATTTTAACTCCAAAACTGCCTTCCCCCCACTTTTTAAGCCTTTAATTCTATAATCTTTAACACTATAGATTTTCACTTCACCCAAAGCTAAGAAAAATAGAATTAGACTTTACAGACACCACTCCATATATCCCAGTTCTGCTATTACCCATTAACAGTAGAGACATGTCTCATTTTGGTATAGTATTTGCTAATAAAAGAAAATAATTTTGATAGCCAACAGTCTCAATATTCTGAGAAAAAAAATCACAATTCACTTTTTCAGATGCCTTATTTTCATCCATGTATAACCTCTTCCCCTTTGATATTTTCCTATGTTAATGGCTCTTTCCTGCAATGTTTAGTTTCATTCATACATTTTTGATATAACTGTCTAATCTATACCATAAATTAGAAATTAAGGTTAGTATTATTTTATTTATTTTTATTTTATTGTCTTTTGTTTACCGGGAAAGTCCACTGGGCTAGGAAGTCTATTTTCGGTGGAGGCTTGTGGAGAAAAGCTCCATACAGTTAATTATAGACATAACATTGTATCGAATTTGAAAATAACAAGCGAGAAGTAACAATAGAAAATTACAAGTGGATATTACAAAGTGAATACACAAGTTGTAGGTTTTCTGATTGTTGCAATACAGGAATAATAAAGAAACATGAGAGTGTTGAATATTAAAAGAGTAATTACATAGAACAATTGTGTTTTGATTGTGACAAATACATGATGATGTAGTATTTACAATATTTACAAGAAGATAGCATTTTTTGGAAGAGAAATAGGATGGGAAAGGAGAGAGGGGAGAATTGATTGATGAGGGGGGTGGGTGAGGAAGGAGAGGCTTAAGATCTAGAGAGAGAGAGAGAGAGTGTCAGGGAAGTGTTTTGTAGAGCTAAGGGTAGGTAGTTTTAGGGCAAATTAGAGTCAGTTGGAATCAGAAGTTTGCAATGTTAGAATAGACTAGAGAATGTATCTGAATACTTGGGTGAATTAGGTTATGGCGGAGTCAGTAGTGGATCAGTTGCATATCCATTTGGATAGAAAATGAAGGTGTAATTCCTTTTTAAATGTAGAATGGCATTGTTGACAGTGGATAGAGGGAGGGAGGTTGTTTCAGGCTTTGGCTATTATCCAAGAGTATAGCACTTGTCCTACTGGTAACTTGGGTTTATGGACTTGGAGGAGGAATTTGTTTTCAGATCATATGGTCCTAGTAGGGTTATAGAGGGAAATTAGAGAGTTCAGAGCAGGGCAGTCTTGGGGCCTGTATATTAGTTTGTGTGTACCTGTAAGCTGTAGGAGAAGTAGATAGTGGGAGAGTTCCAGCCATTGCAATTGTCTGAGGGCTAGACAGTGGTGTGCAGAATGGTGATTACTGGTGGCGAATTTTGCTATCTTGTCATAGCAAGATTCCAATTTTGTGAGTAGTGAGGACTCTAAATTTAGTAGTAATGGGGCACCATAGGTTAGTGAAAGTAGGAGGTCTTATGAGGCTAAAATTTGTTTGGTTGGGTGGGAGAGGAATTTATTATGCCTGTAGAGAAGTCCAAGTTTTTTGTGGGTTTTACTTATACAGTTCCGAATGTAAAGGTCAAATTTAAGGTTTTGATCGATTATTAATCCCAGTAATTTAGTATGGGTTACTAACTCAATCTCGGTAGAGTCAATTGAGTAGATTGCCAAACACACAACTATTTTGTGAGTGTTTGGCATTTTGGCAGCAGGATGGAGGACCTACTATCAATTGAGTAGATTTCAGGGTTGCAATTGTTGGTAGGAGTATTTTTCTTGGGGAATATCATCTATTTGGATTTTTTGGATTTAAGGAGAGATGGTTTTTGTGAAGCAATTTTTTCGACTGCAGTAAATGATGCTTGGGTGGATTTCTGTAGGTTATCCAGGCTTTTAGAACAGCATACTATCATAGAGTTATGTGTGTACTGGATTAGGGACCCATGCTGAATAATATGGTTCAGGCTATTAATGAAAATATTAAACAAGAGAGGACCTAGGACAGAGCCTTGAGGCACCCCTGTTGGATTGTGCAGAAATGAGGAAATGGAGTTATGCCATTTGACTGCATGGTCTCGATTTGTGAGGTAGCTTTTGAACCAGTTAACAGATTGGGTTGTTAGGCCTATAGCAGATAGATGGGAGAGGAGGATAGGGTGGGAGATGGTGTCAAATGCTTTTGATAAGTCCAGACAAATGGTTGACACTATGGTACCTGAATCACAAGCTTTGGTGATTTTGTCAAGTAAGGAGATAAGTGCAGTGGATGTGCTATGGCTGGGGTGGAACCCATGTTGTGTAGAGTAAAGGGTGTTCAGTAGGTGTTCTAACAGCTGTTTTTGTACACTTTTTTCAAGAATTTTGGAGATAGGGAACAGTAAACAGTATAGCAATGGAATGAAAACTGGAGATATCAGTGGATGGGCCACCTTTGTGAAGTGGCAAGATGATGGCTTTTTTCCATAAACTGGGGACACAGGCTTCCTGAACAATCTAGTTATCAGGATACTTATAGTGTATGCCACTGAATTGGCAGCAAGTTTTAGAAATTTAGCAGGAATGTTATCTGCTGAGTTTGAGCATGGTTTTAGTCTTAACAATAGTTTTTTGATAAAAGAGGTGGAGATGGGTGAGAGATTAAATCAAGGGTGAGAGGTTTGTTGTATGCTATTAGCTTGAGGAGAGAAGGTGTTGGGAGTGGTAGAGCAGGGTAGAGGGGTACACTTTTGTGGTGAAGGGGATGATGAGGATGTAGAACTATTTGGGAGTGGAATGGAAAAAGCCGCTGTAATTTTGGCTATGGTGTCTGTGAAATATGAATTAAAGAGACTGACTATTTGTTCTGGTTGCATGTCAGGATGTGGGCAGGGGTTGGGTTTACTGCCAGGTGTTAGTAGGGTGTTGATAGAGGACCAGAAGAGTTTGGGGTTCTTTGTTTTATATGATTGTTGGGTCCAGAAGTATGACTGCTTATCTTTGGTCACAAGTTTTTTAACTTGGTTACGGAGCTGCTTATATTGAATGAAGTCAGTAGTGTTTCTAGATTTCTGCCAGAGTTTCCAGACTCTGTCACTAGCATGCATGATATCTTTGGTGGTTTTAAATAGCCAGGGGGCATTATTGGATTTAATCCTTTTGGTTCAGGTGGGAGTTATTTTGCTTAGCATTTCTAGAAAAGTGTTGTAGTAATTTGTAATCTGCATTGAATAAATATAAGGTTGCAAGTTCAGTGCATTCTCTTTCCAAACACATTTACAATGAATCATAAATAGCTGGTAAAAAGACTCTCTACCCTTTGTTTTGTCAAACTTGTATTAAAATCTATGGTAAGGGTGTTTGTGGCTCATTATTTTATTTAGTTAGTAAATTCACTGGAAATTATGTCTTTATTTTGACTTTTTGTTTATTTAACTTTTATTACATGCAGTTCTTTGTTGGTAAATGGTCTTCCTAATATAACATCTTCTTTATGAAATGTTTTTATCACTTCTTTTATAAAAGACTGTTATCATCTCACTAAACACCAGTCTTGCTTCTTATTTCCTTTGGGTAGATTAAGAAATTCTCTTATGCTTATACTGATTTGTTCTGTTCATCTGGTATCCTTGTGTCTTGCAGGATTATTCTCTCCATTCTAGATTTCTCTGTATTTTCAGGTAAAATTGATATACTCCCATAGTCAGAATTATTTACATTTTTTTAAAAAAGTGTTTTCATTTTTCAACAAGTTATTAGCCATGTCATCATCAGAGACCTTAGCCTTCAATTAATTCTCTTTCAGCAGTCTCCATTTCTTCATTCTGTCTAGTCTTTCTTTATAAATTTTATAAAGTTTAAGTTTTGTTGTAGAATTTGTCTCTATCTCAGTTCATCACTTCAAAATATCACCTCATATTACTGACACTGTTTCCTACTATTTTTTGCCTAAATTAGACATGTATCCATTCCTTATCCAGTAAAGACCTTGATTTGTTTCTCTGCATTTCTCATTCTGATCATAAAATTATCCACTGACTAAACTGTGGTGGTTTTGGCAACGCCAGGACTTGTTTCTTTTTGTGGATTATCACTGTGCGGATTGGAGTCACTTCATGCTTGAGGAGTTACGTTATATATATAGTTTTAACCGCTAACATCCTTGGCTCTTCCACGCTTACACTGACTAAACTGTCATCAGAAAAACCTACTTCCTCACTAAACCCAGTGTTTAACTCTTTTTATAAATCCTAGAATCAGTACCCGACTCTAATCTTTCTAATTGGAAAGTATGACTTAAATTTCCTCTAGAACATTCAAAGAGCAGTGTATTATACAGCTGTCAGGTTCCCCTTTAATTATATTCCTCCTTTCTCCTTCTGGAGAAATAGCTGTATATCCAGTTACCACCCCCAGATAGCATAAGATTAAGTGATTAAAATGGTATAATTAATGTAATCATATCTCTTTTTCCCATGTTATTTCTGAATTTGCCACCTACTATTACTTTTCCGTTTTGCTTTAAAATCTTGATAACCACTCAGTTCTTTCCTTAAAAATTACAATATTAACCAATCTGTGTATGCATGTCTTTGTTTTATGCCTTAGGTCTAATAATCCTATAAGAAATAAACATCAAACTATTTATAAATAAGAAGCTCTGGACTATCATAAAGTTGATAAAATTTTTAAAACTCAGAAAAAAGTCTGTTTATAATAGGTGCATGTTCTGCATATTTCCTTTATCATTTGAATTCTCACCTATTTTTTAAATATTTTATTCTATAATATAGGAAATTTTAATACCATCATTAAATTCCTTTTTTTTTTCATAATTCTCATGGGCCTCTCAAAACTTTGTGGTTCATTTGCCTGACCTTCTGTATTTTCAGTTATTAGCACTCTCATTTGGCTTTTTCACCACAAGCATAATAGGTTTGGCTTTATTGGTCTGAAGTCATCCACAAAGACTTAAAATGTTTGCTTATATCAAATGTATGTTCTGCATATTTTCTTCATCATTTAAATTCTCATGTATTTTTTTTAAATATTTTCTTCTATTATAAAGGAAAGTTTAATACCATCATTACATTCCTTATTTTTTTCATAATTTTTTTTTTCAAAATTCTCATGGGCTTCTCAAAACTTTGTGGTTCATTTGCCTGACCTTTTGTATTTTCAGTTATCAGTACTCTCATTTTGGCTTTTTCACCACAAACGTAATGGGTTTGGCTTTATTGGTCTAAAGTCATCCATAAAGACTTAAAAAGTAAAAAGTCATGAGCATTCAGAAGCCATGTAGAAGAAAAACTGGTATGACGTTAATGGATCATTTGGATATATCCAATAAGCCCCCACTATAGGAGATTTAAGGTACTACACAGTTTTTTACTGAAGGATTTGTCTGTGTGACCTTTTTATTCTTTGCTTAAATCTATTATTTCTCACCTTTATTTTCCTTATTGAGCCATTTATTTACCTCTTTGGTATTTAGTGTATTAATTCCATCTTCCTTTTATCTGTAGCTGTCTTTTTCTTGTTTACAATATTGAAAAACAAAATTTGCCTTCCATACCATGTTGTACACCCTTATTTTTATTTGGATGGATACTCTCTGTGTGCCCTAACTCCAAACAAATAAAGCATTTTTATGCAGTGCAATCTTTTCTCAGGTGTCACTCCGTCTTCACAGTTTTGGCAGCATCCTGGTTGTCATGGGTAAGTCACAATGGTTTTCTTACAACCTACTTTCATTATATTAAGCAAGTCCCATTCATCATTCATTAGCCCTAGGAAGATGATCCCTAACATCTTTTTCTTACCACTCAGTCACATGTATATGTGTCCTCTTATTCCTACCTAAAATGCAGACAGTACAAAGTAAAAAATATTCACAGAACAATGCAATATTATGCAAGAGAAGATTTGCTAAAAGGTGAAACAAAGGGTTTTAATTTTTCTATCCTCAAAAATACCACTAGCATTTTTTATTTAAAAACACACACACCACAGCAACTATAAATCATTTATTTCCAAACAAGCACTGCTTGAAGAAATCAACTTTTAGTTATGGCATATTGCAGTTTTTAGAAAAACATATCAAGTAAAGTGAAAGAAAATGGCATAGAATACTCCTGTATGTAACATAGGCTTTCTGAAGAAGCTGATCCTCTAACTGTGGCATATATACTGTTATCCAATTCATCTCAATGCTTAAATCACAAAATGCAGCCTTGTTACCTAGCGCATAGAGAGAATATACACTGCTATCATGAGTATGTGTCTCGAACCTCCACATTTAAATTAGACTCACATTGCCAACTTACATAGGTACACCATTCTCTCTCTCTCTCTGTGAACAGTGCCCCCCTCTATCCACAATAATTGCATTATACACACAGTATTATTTACATATGCACACACACACACACACACACACACACACACACACACACACACACACACACACACACACACACACACACACACACACATAATTTCTAGGAAAGGCTGACAGAATTGTCCAATTCCCCACAGCTTTCTCCTTGGTTCTAGTAGTACTGCCACCACACTGAAAGAAGTCAGGGCCTTCCAGCTACCTGTCTGTTCTTACCTTGTCAATTAATATATCTTTCACTGGTAGTCAGCAAAAACTGTTTTTAAAGGCATGCTCTCTATAGTTTGTTATTCTTCAGTGTAAATAACAGTTACCCTTTTCTGAGGTAAGCAACAGTGCAGCAGTGTGCTTGTAATAAATACTAGTCACAAGAGGAAAGAGTAAATAAATGGATTTCATTTAAGTCATAAAGAAAATAAGCAAATACAGAGAAAATATATGTAGGCTGACACACAAAGAAAATTTCAAAGAAAATACAATAGACATAGACAGGATGCATACACAAAATGTGCAACTCCAAATATCTAGGTTCCCTAGCCAGATGCTACAGGTAATACTGTCTCTGAGATGGCTAGTTTTTACAGACAGAATAATTCTACAGGCAAGTCTACATATCTCTTCTTGCTTTTTCTCACAAGTATGTAGTAAAAGTCCTTTAACACTTTTAGCGTCTTGTGAGTTAGTTGTTGCTTCAGAGACAGGTCATAAACCCATTAGCCTCCATACCCGACACCACTATTAACAAAGTTTGTCACAACACTTCTATATCTGTTTCATCTTGACTTGCTTCCCAGTTAGATCTTAAAAAGTCCTCATAGCCAAAAAAAAAAGAGGTTCCAATAGCCATTACATTCCAGTGCTTAGGAGCTAACACTTCTCTCTGTCCTTTCACATCTGTACAAACAAAAGTGTTTCCTAGGGGAACATACACTGCAGATAAACATGACAGAAAAAGAAAAAATAATACATTATTGATTATTGATGGCTTCACAGGCTTAATGAAGAAAGTCTTCAGTATGCTAACATAACTTCTCACCACCCTAACTTGTCAGTGCATGTGAATCCTCACACCATATATCATGATTAAAGAAGCTCTTCTTCCCGGTCATATGAATCTCTGTGGACCACAGAACTTCTGGTGAGAAGCAATGTAGCTATGATGTCTCTCATGAGGAGATGCACACACCCTGAGCCCAACTTTATGAGTTATCACGAAGTTACCCTTCATCTTCTAAATCAAATCCAGTGGTGCATCTATTTATTTATTTGTTTGTTTGCTGTCTGTTTATTCATGTATGTATGTTTACATGGGTAGTGCATTGATCTCACTGCACTAATTGCAGGCACAGCCTGAGTGATACAATCACATCAAGAAAGATTTATACAATTTTAACAATATATGAATGCACATGTATCCCAATACCTAAAACATTTAAAAATATTACAATACACAGTTTTGAAAAGAAATAAAGTACAAAGTCAAACATTTATTATAGGAAATGCTATTTAAAATACAATAAAGACATCCTTAAACATAACTTGGTTATGGCATAGCCAGAGTCCCAGGACTGAGTTCTATAAGACTCAGACTGGCACAGTCAAGGCTCCATGAGTGAGTTCTATAAGACTCAGACCAGCAGTCAGGTCACATGAATAAGTTCTCAGAATAGCCCAGTCAGGGCCCCGTGACTGAGTTCTGTAAGCCTCTGACCGCCAGTCAGGGTCACATGACTAAATTCTATAAGACTCAGTCTGGCACAGTCAGGGCCCATGACTAACTTCTGTAAGACACAGCCTTGCACAGTCAGGATCCTGTAAGGCTCAGACTGGCATAATTATTGTCATATGACTGCGAATGACATGAACAGCAATCCAACAGTGGGAGTGATATGGGTAGGAGCCCACCACCACAGGCATAAGAATATACTTAATCAATGCTATGTCTTCCACCTCTACCCTAACACAAGATCAGTGTATGCAAAGTGTGGAGACTAAGTACTAAAATGTCTTGCAGCATAATACTTAGTAATAAAACTGTCTCTTCAGGTGTGGACAATATCCAAGGGCAGGAAATGTAGTGCAGATAGGCATGTTTCAGAGCAGCTGATTCTTCTAAATGGAGCAGGCTCATGATTCCATCTACAGCACTGTACAATGGATGCTATTAAAACTGTGTAAATAGTTTATACTTCAAAGACAAAGCATTTTGCAGGACAAACATGATGCCATCTTGCTCTTGAGCCAGTGCAGCAGTAAAATAAGGTCACTGCCTGCTGAAGCCCAGGCCTCCTAAGTGATACACTGAACAACCTCACAGCCATTGTACTCAGAGTGCACCAGATCTGTGCACAGTGAATTTATCACCCCTACATCCTACCTCAGCACAACTCCAAAACATTTCATGCAGACCATACTTGGAAAAGGAAGGAAGATATCTTTCAACTTATTTTAATAGATATTGATGGAAACAGCAATAACATGTTCTGTGTTCACAAAGGCAGCATACAAATGCAAACAGTGGTTAAAAGAAGGGGGTGTCAGTTTGTTCTCACTCAGATGACGCAAAGGATAAAGGAACCCAGAATACGAGGACTGCATAGTTTACCATCCTTGTTATAACGATAGTTCATCTGGCTTCTCCTCATCACTGATTTCTGTGTTTTGCTGTGCCTTGTGCAACCATATATCTCGCAGAGTCTGAAAATGGAACTTAGTGATGGCTGAAAGATCCTCCAAAGCTAAAAACAAAAAAGGAGAATATGTGGAAGTGATTGGGGAAGACCAAAAAATGATGAGACAGAGCAAAGAAAGGCAAAGTAAAATGGCAATTTTGAAATCAAAAAGTATGATAAATGCACAGGACAGTAGTAAAGAGACAGCAAGACAACAAAGAAAAAGATTTAAAGGCATGAGAATGATCCAAAACAGGAAAAAAAAAAACAGGAAAGTACAAAAACACAGAGAATAAAACAAATAAAAAAAATGAAACAGTCCAATTATTAATGTTCATTAAATTATTTTTCCTTTTAGAACATAGTCAATATAATGATAGTGGACTGCACATTCATAGATAATTTAATTCTGTAATTTAATAGTGAAAATAAATTTCCATGCAGGTAGACACTTACATGACATGCAATGTATTTTACAAAGACTATAATCACTGAATTTGCTGATCAGAAAAATCATTACAAATGTCTCTCAGAATGTTAAGGCCTGATTCTGTAAATTCTGATACTTCAAAAATAAACAAAGTATCAAACAAAAATAAGAAATTCTGAAATACGCTGCTAATTTTTTTTTTTTTTTTTTTGTAAGAGACTTTACCTCTATACAACCATGGCATATCTGCCCCTCAAACCCTGCTACTTATACACACACACACACACACACACACACACACACACACACACACACACACACACACACACACACACACACACACACATTATATGTAAAACAAAAAGCTCTCTCTACAGATTGCAGACTTAAATAAACTCCAATATAAAAACAACTACCTGCTTGATAACCCTGCCCCTCCTCTCCTACTCTAACTCCTCCACTAGTATGGCCTTAGACAAATGAGTTTTTTCCCAACTAGAAAACAGGCTCCCAGTTATTGTTTCTGCCTCTCAGAAAAATGCCACCTCCCTGCAAACCATCAGTAATATAACTTTTGCTTCTTTCTTCACTCTCTTCTCCCAGAACACTACTGACTCACCCTTACCAAAACTAATGGCTTCCCATAAAACAGAGAGCAGGCCTGTTACTAAAAACTCAGATTTATAAATGGCTACATCTAGAAACATTCCCCTTTTTCTTGCAGCCAAACCTGCACTAAGCACCCCTCCTACAACCTAAGGCGCACAATCATCCAACACTCCCAACACCAACAATTAACTGTGTTGTACTGAACACAAATTGTCATCCACGGTTCCATTGCTTTGGCGGTCTCTCCTTATTCAATTAAACTTTTCCTCATATTCCAGATTCAGACACTGTGATTAAAAGATATCTTCTCAAGGAAGCCCAATACACAAACCTCCCCATGAGCAATGTCACCTAACCCATAAAGTATATAAACTTTCAGATAGGAATACAAAACCTGTCAGCCTTTAAAACAAATTATATTGCTTTTTATAAATGACAAAACTATTTTTCTCCATGCTACTTTGATTTACAACATTTTTCAGACTGGTTACTGCATACATCTGAAAAAACTACTGATAACTAGGGATGTTGATTACCCACTAAGAAGCACACAGGATAATTTTATAAAATTATGATAGCAAAGCTGTTGTTTCAATGTTCTCATATTACTATAAGTAAAATTAGGAACTGGCCCAACAATGTCTCTCACTCTCTCATCAACCA